>NC_088247.1:44295963-44595963 GCF_036013445.1 Caloenas nicobarica
CATCACACTTGTAAGCTGCACATCTCTAACTTAACAGGCAGGTCATCCACAAAAGGCCAACTGGCTCAAGATCATAAAATCATAAAATCATTAATTATTATAGCCTTAAAATTGCAAAAGGCAGTTATTGTGGAAATGAAGTGCATAAATAAATCATGAAGATGCAGAACACAAAAACAGGGCACCATCAGTGAATCAGTTTGTCTGTGATTTTGTTAAAGAAACCATACATACAAATGGGCCCTAAATGTGCAAAAACTGCAAAGGAAAGCTATTAAAAGTATTCAAGTCTTCACTTGATCAGCTGTCCCAGAAATAACATCTAAAATGTTCAGCCGTAATTCAGCTATCCTGCTGGACCACTTTATCATCTGTATTTGTGTATTTTTATATACCTACATACATGTGTGCATATGTAAATATAGAAGCAACATATACACATATATGTGCAAATAAGCAACACCAGGTGATGAAGTAGAAGCAATATGTACAGATACAGAGTTACAAAACCTCAGACTGAAATAAACTCATTAGGCTATGAAATGGAAGCCTTGGAAAAAAAGCCAAAACAATCTAGATAAAGAATACAGTTTAACAAATTCAGTAACTTTGAGTTATTTGTCAAAAATGAGCTATAAACACTATTTCATCCAAGAAAAATACTAGGACAAGCTTAATTCTCAAGGTACTAAGTTCCAGAGAGACCTCTGAAGAAAATACTATTTTATTAAATCTTATCTTATGACACAGCTATAAAAGCGTTGTCAACAGTTGCAGTAACTGAGCTTATTAAACTTTTATCTTCACACAGCTTCTGCAACCAAATAACAGCTGGAAAACTGATAATAAAGAAACTTAATCCATCATTTTTACAGATGAAATTAATACCTGTCAAATTTACTTCTGACAACTTAATATAATAGATTTAAAATAACTACTCAGTGTTTCTTTTTTGGTTGAAGATAGCATTGTAACAAAAACAAGATGACTCTTCTTAGTGCTGCAAAGTTCAAGTAAATTATTATAAATAAAGAACAGTTACAGACAAAGTGAATGCTTT
Organism: Caloenas nicobarica; assembly: GCF_036013445.1. Lineage (NCBI taxonomy): Eukaryota > Metazoa > Chordata > Aves > Columbiformes > Columbidae > Caloenas > Caloenas nicobarica. The sequence goes on from NC_088247.1 coordinate 44,297,024, forward strand.
ATGTGCAATATATAGCACAGAACCAGTTTGGACTATATAAATTCAAGTGTAATGTTTCTGATGAACATGAGCCAACAGTGTGCCCTGGCAGCCAAGAGGGCCAACCGTGTCCTGGGTGCCTCCAGCACAGCATGGCCAGCCAGGCAGGGAGGGGATTGTCCCGCTCTGCTCTGCACTGGTGCAGCCTCACCTGGAGCACTGTGTGCAGGTCTGGGTGCCACAGGATAAAAAGGATATTAAGGTACTGGAGAGTGTCCAGAAGAGGGCTACAAAGTTGGTGAAGGGTTTGGAGAGGAAGCCGTATGAGGAGATGCTGAAGTCACTTGGTTTGATCAGCCTGGAGGAGACTGAGGGGAGACCTCATTGTGGTCTACAGCTTCCTCACAAGGGGAGGAGGAGGGGCAGGCACTGATCTCTCTAGCGACCAATGACAGAACTCGAGGGAATGGCAGGAAGATGTGCCAGGGGAGGTTTAGGTTGGACATTAGGAAAAGGTTCTTCCCCCAGGGGGTGGTGGAGCACTGGAACAGGCTCCCCAGGGAGGTGTCATGGCCCCAAGCCTGACAGTGTTCAAGAAGAGACTGGACAACACCCTCAGACACATGGTGTGAACTGTGGGGTTGTCCTGTGCAGGGACAGGAGCTGGACTCGATGATCCTTGTGGGTCCCTTCCAACTCGGGACATTCTATGATCTGACATAAAAAATCCTGATTTGAAAGAGTGAAGTATTAAAAATCTGTGCAAGGTGATACTTGGAAATTATTCTAAGATTTTAAAAAATATAGCATGTCTCTATATTATTTCTAAGGAACTAAATGCAGAACAGTCGTATAGAACAATATTTTAATTAAGTACATACATTCTAATTAATAAAGCAAGCTTCATCTCCAGAAAACTGCATCCTAACCCCCGAACGCATACACTAATTAAAAATTCAACAAGTGCATGTGCTTGTATTCTGCACATTAAAAAAAAAGTCCAAATTTCATTACAAAAGATGAAAGGTAAAGCTTGTCATAAGTATATCAGATGCAGTTGACACAATACTGCAAAAGCAAAATGGTGAGACAGAAGAAACCAGCTAAACCTAAGAAAAAAATCAGAAAAGCAAAAAGCACAAAAACTAAAAAGGTACTTGATAAGACACTTTCCTTCAAAAGGTTCTTAAGAAAACTGAACTGACATAAGCTTAAAGTGGGCAGTAGTAAATCACCACTCATAGTGCATCATTAAGAATGGATGGTTTGTATAAGGCTGTTGTGTTATGTAGTTTTCCTCTACATTTTTAGTCCCAGGAGTAAGATTTCCAGCATGTTAATTCTAGAGAAATTGCCATATCTCCACTTATTTATAGTTACTAAAGCCTTCTCAACTCAAGTTAGGTGGAGTTGTTGCTAAATATGTAGGAACGCTACTACTGCATTCACTTTTGGATGTTGTGATGAGGCTTTCAATAGCTATTTACTGTTTCAAAAATTCAGGTTCTTTGCAACGGACAACTTTGGCCACCAGAAAAGCTCCTCCCTACATACTGAAACGACTTCCTGTAAAACCATGATGTCTCGTCATTATTTAAGTACTGACACCTTGAGCCTCAACATCTGCACAGACAGCAAAGAGAACCAGAACCACAGAAGTATTTTAGAACTTCCAGTGAACAGTCAGTTTTTACTATGAACTCAAAATACCAATCTCAGTGAGAAAATGAACTTTCAAGGAGTTTCAGTGAGTACCAGAGCTAACGGAAGGTAAAACAGACAACATGTCATCTTGGAGTTACACGGAAAACTCTCAGAAGCAGCAGGAAAACAGAGACATTCATTGTCTTAAAAAGGAAGAGAGGTTTCAGAAGACAGGAGAATGCCAAGGGCATTTCAAGTTGAAAATTGTAATAAACAGCCAAAACGGCAAATCAGCAAAGGGTGTTGGGTAAGGAACCAGGACAGCAACTTAGATACCTGTGGCTGAAGACAAGTAACAGAGTACTGAAGGATAGAAACAAAAAAACATACAGAAAAGGTGCGGAGAGTAAACATAGGAGACCTGCTGAAACAACACCAAGGACAAAGAACACAGGACTTCTTTTGAAGGTTTAAGTAATATCAAAGAGAATCAGCTATGAGGAAAAAAAAAAAAGAAAAGGTTGCAGAAACAGTAGATGTGTAGTCTGGGGAATGTGGCAGACACAAGAGAGTTTTATGAGTGCAGTTTGAGGAAGTTTTCCTCTGAAAGCTTTCGAAGAACTTCAGCACCTCCCCTTCTAATTCATAATGTAAGAAATTAAAAAGACCCCAAGAAATATTATGCAGTTTCAGGTTTTACTTTTTTCCTTTTTTTTTTTTTTTAAAAAATAAAGACATAATGTTCAGACCACAAAAAGAAAAAAAAAAGAGATAGAAAACAGTAAGGTTCTGACAAATTCGTAACAGCAAAAGTATTTAAGAGGTGATGGGGACAATGAGAGAAACACGTGATCATCTCTTGGTAACCAAGGTAGTGGGATAAAACAGCAAATGTCAGCAACAGCAGGAGATATAATGGATACAACAGTGAGGGTCAGAGTCAAAAAGAGTTAATTCCCTAAGATATGAAGTTAAGCAACTGAACCTTGGCAAAGAGAAACAGCTCTATATTTTTTAGACAAAGGAATTTAACATAAAGTTAAAATTTACATGTGATAAGTTTCATAGGAAAAAAAAAAAAACCAAACTTAAAAATACTATGTTACTTCTCAAAACTCCTAAAAATACTATGTTATTTCTCAAAACATAACATGAAGCGGGTGTTTTCCCCCTCATACTTTGTGAAGATAAAGACAGTATGATATGCATTGTCCTAAACTGGCTAGTAATGCAAAGTTTCAGTTTATTACAGAAATGATGTTGATATGTATGGTCTTCCGCCAGTGTCTTTGCTGATTTTACATGGTTCTCTACAGGCTACTTCAGAAAGGTATTGCTCTCTCCCCAGAACTTGCCTTCATTAGATGCCCTTCTCACAGGGCTGTAAAATGTGAAGAAGCTTTTCCAGTTCTGCAGCTGAATTAACACTGTTAATTCACGTGGCCCAATACTGGTGAATGCCTGACAAGAGACAGCTGTAAACACTTTGAAGGAATGATAATTTTTCATGACTGAGCCTTCACCCAGTTTTCAAGGGAACAGTATCTCAGAAAATAAATGCTGGCAAAAATACTCTGCCTGCAACTGAGCAGGGAGTCACATTCTTGGACAAAGAGTGTGTAATTTCAGGTGTGAGGGGTTTTTTGCTTATGTTTAAAGCATCTTTGGTTTATTAAGAGGTAAAAATAAAACTCCAAAAGTGCAAATCAGTCCAAGAGGATCTAACAACTTTTCAGATAATAGAAGAACATAGTAAATTCAAAGTATGTCATAAAAACAAATATTCACCAGCTAATACTGAGCACAGAAGGACAGTCCCAGGAAAGCAGACTTAACAGAACTAGAGGTTCTCACTTAAAGCAGTCTTAAGAGGATCTGACAGAGAAACCTCCTAATGAAGATCTACATTGTTAGTGATCCTACAAAAAGAGCACGCTGACTTAAAAAGCACCTGGACACCTTTGGGACATTTTCTGATCTTATTTCTTGATTGATGATAAAAAGTTTCTATAACAAAAACCCTGGAAAACTCGGTAGGGCAAGTCATCTATCATTATATCTTTCCTCAAGTTAAACAAGAGGAGAATTGCACTATAACACAAATGTTATAGCTTCGGTTGCATTTGGTAATTCAAAGTGAAGCCTACAAATGAGATATCTCATTAGTTTGAGCAGATGGATCAAAATTAAAGGCTGAATCACCAACTCTTAATTTCCCAGTAGCCAGGAAGAGCTTGAAGTCTTGCAGAGGATGACTGTTGAAAAATCAACATAAAAAGCTTCTCTCCATCTGTCAAAACACATGCCTGTAGAATACAACTACCTCCTACAAGCCTTAGTCTTAAAAAACGAAAACGCACGTACGTCTATTAAAACACATGAACATATAACTTCTGTCAAACATCACACTGTAACCTATAATATGACAGGGACACATCAGCATGACTTCTGTAAGAGTAAATGGTAGAATTCTTAGAAATGAAGTGGTAGAATTACTTGAAAATGAGTTAACAGAACAGTAGATAAACAATGTTGAATTTAATTTATTAAAACATTCCAAAGCCTCTGGTAAATAACCTTAAAAGAGACAACTCTGTGAATGTTTGATGGCCACAGGAAGGTGTACATTAACTCAGGCAACTTTAGAAGAGGGAAAGTATTTTTCTCTAATTCTGGTATGTCTTTCTTGAGCTTCAGTATATAACAGCAACAGGTAGGTTTTTGGCTCTCTGGAGCACCACTAATGAGATCTGTGTCTGTCACATGTCCTGAATAGTTACAAAATTCCAAACATTTCCTGAATTCCATAGAGATATACAACTGCTCCGGAAATGATGTCTAAAGTATTAGGGGGAAGGTATGAATACACCTCTCTAAGAAGTATATTTAGCAATAACCACAGCTTTGTTAAAAGGCAAACGAACTTTACACACAGAAAATGTATTATAAATAAACACAAGTTTTGAGGATAACACAAGCTAAGAAGGGTAACAGAGCACGATGGTAAAAGCATACGGTGAATACGGGCACAAGGTAATGGTCTTCTAAAAACTACATTGGAAGAAGGTGATAACTTTAGAAGATCAAAAGCTATTCTCAAAATTGTGTAAAGACACTAAAGAAATCCCTCCTAGTGTAATATTAATCATCTACATGACCTTTTTTTTCCCACTTATTAACATCTGCAGTTAGTGTAATGATTAGATCATTTATCATGGCATACTCATTAAAAATCCCCGATTTTTCATCTGTGGTACAATACTACGTACTATACTTAACTGTGTTATACAATGAGCTGACATGCTTGATTCAGCTTTGCTAAAGACTGTATACCAGTGTTTTTGTATCATTCATTTCAAGATATGAATGGTTGTTTCATAAGTATCAAGACCAGTAAGTTTTAAATACTCTGAAGAAAAGTCCAGTGTAACTAGTTGGTATTATCAATGTGTTTGTAAGAGAGTTCTGCAACATAGCAGAACAAACATTTTCAAGCAAAGAAAATTAATAACATTTGCAATCAATCATCAAATCAAGCAAAGCCTTCTGAAAGCAAATCAATGCTTATATAGCAAGGGAAACCACACTTCTGCTTTATCTGGAAATACACTCCGTATTTGATTTTTGGCTCGAAATATAATTTTCAGAAACTGAGATCAGCAATAGTGTCAGCTGCTGTAACTGTAACCTTAAGCAGACCACAGTTCTTCACTTGGCCTCTTTCAGCCGTAGCTGATGCCTTAAAACACTCATGCAATCAGCTGCCAGTACAGGAACTAAAACTGTTTTCAAGGAAAGCTAGAAAAAGATCTCCTGCTAGAATTAAACAACTTACCGTACTTGAATTTTTCAAATAGTATTATATATGTTTATAGGCTGTTTTTTCCTCAGTGTGAAGAAAAGAGAGGGGAAGAAAGTTGCAATAAATATGCTTGAACAGCATGCAACTTCCTGCTGGGAATCCAAGATATGTTACTCATTTAGACACCCCAATTTAAAGAATCTGCTACTTGTAGATTTATCTACAGCAAGTGAAAATACACAAAATCATTACAAGAAATAAAAGATAAGCAACTACATGTACCCCAGTGTTAGGAATTTGTTAAGGCATGCACATAATGGACAATGAGGAGAAAATATAGTTCTCTTGGTACTGCCAACAAATTATGTTAACAGTCTTCACTCAGGAAAATATCAGCATTTCCATATATAACTTAATGAAAGTCTTCTGAACGTAACAACAGTAACTGACATCAACAAGAGAAGACAAGTGGAAGGCTGGTGTTAAATCAAGAGGACTAAGAAGCTGTTGCTGAAGTATTCCCCCCCAGTCATAAACCAACTGTTCATATTTCAAAAAATATCACTATCTGAATTTTACATGAAAAGGGGAAAATGTGCAATTTTTAGTGTGACTCTGGAGGAAAGAGTTTCTCTCTTTTATATATAGGTTATTTAGTGAAAAGCCTCTTCAAGGATCATAGTGCACTAGCACTTGTTCCTGCTCTGAACAGGTGCCATATCTGCCACAACTGCTGTTACTCACACTGCTGTATGAGCAAAGTTCTAACAAAAATGAGACATCGTGTGGGGGTGATTCAGGAGCACAATAACAACAGAATGATAAACTAGTCAAGCAAATGAGTTAAGCCCACAATCTTAGCGGAGGGGAATATCAGCCTTGAAAATTCACTGCAGAAACTTCTATTGTGAAACAAAACGACGGATCACTCCTTAAAAAGAAAACAAAACACAAATCCCAGGGTATTTCAAATGACAGATGCTGAGCCCTTGTGCACCATGTCTTGAACACCGCATAATTCTCATCCCTCACCTGTTATAGGAGACACTAAAATTTGAAAGCTATGGGAAAGGCTAGGAATAATAACTAAGCGCCATATTTTTCTTTTTTTTTATTCATTAAATGTACCTAAGTGTAGGGTCTCCAAAGCACTAACCTACTTTGCTTCATCATTTAAAAAAAGTGACATAAATATATATTAGTTACTATAAGGGATCTACAAAGTAACAGGAATTTTCACCTTAGCTAGAAGCTAACATAATTTAGCCTGCTCAGATTTTCTTCATGCTGTTTCTAATAAAGTGTTTTCAAGATTAGAGATGACCTTTTAAGTGACATATCTCAAAATAACAACAATTAAAAAAAAAATTCTTAATACATCATTATGACGATCAAAACTGATTTCTTTATATGTGTTCTGAATGCAAACCAAAGCAAAAATAAATACCTGGTGTCCAGCCATTATTTGCTTCAGCACATTTTCATAACATACTTCATCCATATGATTCAGCTGCTGCACCTGAAAAACAAACACCATACTTCATATATAAAGCATTTTTATCTTTATGTATTTTTAACACATATCAAGAAATTTACAGTAATCCATGAAAGAAAAATGTGATAATGCAGTTAAATTTACAATATACTGATTCCCATTCCTAACAATATCGATTTGGTATTTGGTATTCACAAATAGAACATGAAGATAAGTAGACTAAATATGAGTAAGTGTAGTGGATATAAAATTTATTATGTGACTGTTGTTTTTTTGATAAAGAGACCTAACCCAGTTCTATTCTAAAATTTATCTGTTTCATATTAAGGAATCTTACTTCTACAGGATATTGTTGAAATATCCATTTAATACATCATCTTACCTAACATTAAATCTTTCCAGTTGGTAATATAAAAATAGTTTTTACACTGCAGATATACACATCCAGAAAATCAGTGATTATCAGCTTTTTTGCTCTAAAGAACAGAAGTGTCTTCATAGTTGGGTCATGCACAGGTAACACTGGGAGCACTATGTACAGAGTTTCCAATTATGGATAAAAAGAATGTTTCAGGAAGGTTCCAAAATAAAGAGCACAGTTGAAATGAAAAATATTCTTCAAGCTACTCTGAAGATCTTTTTTCTTTTTCTCTAATGCATCACAATATAAATAGCATGTATCTACTTGAATGGACCTCAGTATTAAGGTTGTGACAAATCCAAATAAATAAATAAAGTTCAAAGTCAGAGCAATCACTCCATTCTTCATTTGTGCATTCGTGTTTTATAACCTTTTTTTTTTTGACACAAAGAAATGTTTTACAAGAGCAAAGCATGTAAAAACTTGAAAATGGAAATTTAGTACTTGGATTTATCTAGAAGAGCCAAAAGTTGAAAAACCTAGCTTTAAAACAGCTTTAGAGGGAAGAAGAGAACATTCATATTTGGAATCATACAAGTATAGCAATACAAAGGTGAGACACTATGGACACGTGCAAGAGAAAAGCAGCCAGTCAAATTATTCTGAAAATGAGAGGTTAGCATTTTAATTAATTATTTTTTCAAATAATAACAAGTGAAAATCATTAAGGAGAAATGTACATGGGCAGTGCACAAATACACATGTGGACATATATATTATTTTATATATACTGTATATATAATATGTATACACACATACAAATGTAACTATGTATTCTTTGCATCTATACCTAAAAAGGAAAACATAAACATAAAGAAAAATATCTGACATTGACAGATCTTTGACTGAAGAAGCCAAACTTTAGTCTTGATCCCATTTGCTCTAAGAGTTGCAACGTACAGTGTTTTAAGAGCTTTACTGGCTAACTTCTGTGCATAATAAACACACCATGCTGTCCTTGCTTCGGAAAGCTTGCCTAGAGTGTGCACGTGCTAATCACTAATCAGCTTTTTTGGGAGGGGTTTTGGATGAAGGATGTCAGAAAGCTGTTGCAAAGCATCTACCTAAAGTAACTACAAGCCTTCTATCTCCTTGCAACTCATCAGTGTGGATACGGACACAGCACTGACTGCACCTGCTGATGTTCTGCAAGAACTGCTGTTGACTCTGTGGCTTCTTACATCACTTTCTTCCCCTCATGTAGACCAGAAGGATGCTGATATTGGCAATAATTTGGCAGCTTTACTATTAGTATCACCTTGAATAGAATCCTTTTTCAAATCCTTTTTGTTTGCGAAAAGAAAATCTCCTGGCTGTGGTATTACCAAAACAGTCTGCCAGGTACTTGCACTCCAGAATAACTACTACCTCCTAATATCTCCTCATCTACTCATGTTTTTTTTTAAAAACTTAGTGGGTTTTTTAATAATTTCGGATTTGTACATTTCTTTGATTTTGAAATCACAAATACATTCCAAAGTGAGTATGAAGAAATGAAGTCTTTCCTTTTTTCTTACCATACAGTGGAAATAAACTAAATATGCAAATCAAGTATCAGGAAAAGATTAAAGAAAACCAACAGCAAATAATAGTGAAGATACTTGAAACAATTAATGAAGGTTAAAATATGCAAATCACCATAAGTACCATATGGTACACTATTCTTGTGTGTACAGACTTGAAATGGCTCCCTACAGATATAAAATAAGTTTCTTGCCTGCACTGCAGATGGAATTAGCTACTTAAATAACCTAATAAGAAAGACAATGTCCATTTTTACAAAAAAGAAAAGAAATCTTCTTATTGATAAAGCTACGAAGTTAACTTCTGATTGAAAATCTTTTGATTTCTATTAAATTAAATCATAACAGATTAAGATTTTCTAAAAGTTAAGCTATATAATATAAACTTTAATTATCAGCTAGTGAGATTCATAGGAAGTCTTATGGAAAAGTGTTTGTATTAATTCCTGTATTTAAAGAATAAATTACATGTCAAGTGGCACTGCACTTGTGATATTTAATAAGAACATTATACCTGACCGTGGCCTTAATGCTTCCCAAAATGAGCAAGAGCACAAAGACTAAAGAAACTTAGAGACTATCTTAATGTGTTTTCAATCAAATATGCACATACGATAGTTAATGGCTTAGCATGCTGAGGTTTTAATTGATCACTTATATCCGACTAATAATGCATGTCATGTTAATATATATATATCTCCTGATTTCATAAATGAATATTTTTCTTATAACTTTCTTCGTGCCTCCTTACAGCCCAATGAGCAACACCATCATTTCTAGAAAAAAATCAAAACTGAAATGAAAAAGGCAGAATAATCAGCTGCTATAGTGACTCTGCAGTTGAGGGTGATGATTTCTCCTTCATGAAGCAAAACTTAGTAGCGAGGGGAGGCAATGCAAAGCTAGATACCATTATATTCAATTACAACAAGGTCTATTTACAAGTATTGTAAACTGAGGAAATACGATTCTTAAAGCACCTTGCAATTAGTATATCTTTATACAGAAGAAAATACGCTTCACAAACCATAAAAAACCAGTACTCTCTACACATACATAAGTAAAGCATGATCAGAACAAACAGCAACCCTCTCTTTGGCATTCATGATTCTTTACCTTATTGGTTGTCTTAATTCCTATAAAGGTTTGCCCAAGTGGTACAGGTCGGAAACGGCCATCAAAGTAGAATAGTCCAATGAAGGGATTGACGTGGAGAAATGTAGCAACATCAAGATAATTGGGCAATGTAGCTGAAAGGCCCAAAATCCTAATCATACTTTGTGTAGATTCAACCTATTAAAAAACAGAAAACCTGTAAATGATCCAAGTGTTATAAGCCAAGAAATCAAGTAGAGTTTTAAAACATCCCTTTTAAAACAGTAATGTGAAAGAAGCAGTAAATATTTCTACAGAAGGTGAACAATAGATGTGAGTTAGTGATTATCCTGTATTGAAGAAACCAGAGCACTCTGCAATTCCATCAAGTTTTGCTTATTCAGACTTTCTGTTTTATTGTGCTTTTGCCCTGCAAAAGATTAGCAGTCCTTAACTGACATGGAGGAACAGTAGCAGTAAAACTGGCTTTGTTAAAAAGGTATAGTCCAATTTATGGGTGAAACTAAGACAGGGAATTTGGTATAATTTCTTCCTTAGTCCAAATCATACCACAATTCTGAACAGAAAGAAGAATGTAATTCATATCATCTCTCAGTCTTGGCTTTTGCTTAGGCCTTTCTGTAACTCTCTTAGACAATCTATTCTAGTTCTTTGTAACAGACAATTTTTCTATCTTTTTTTTCTTTATTTTTAAATGCCCTAAATGTTTGCATTACACGCCTTCCCATTTGATAAAGGATAGAAACAGTGCTTTACAGTGAAATACTCTGTTCCATATAAAAGCCTACATAGTCTATATATTTCCAGGTAATTTTCAAAAAGAATGAAACCAGCCAAAAGACCTGAATGAGGAAAGTATGCAAGAATTTCCCCATTTTCTTCTGGAATATTAAGAGCCATGTAGGCTGGCTCACATCTCTCGTACTAGCATAATTATTGAGAAACAAAGTTCACAGTAAACTTCATCAAAAGGCTTTTTGGACACAATAACTGAAGCCATATACAAGTTTCTCAACTTGTCTCCAATGTGTGAATGTCTCACGATGAGCAAGGCTGGTAACTTCTACCTGGCTATGTCCTGTTCAAAACAATATGTGGTTTTACTTAGAATACAGATTTTTGAATCAGCTAGGTGTTTGAGTTTAAGTGAAAGGAAGTGCCAGGTAATTAAAAGAGATGAACTAAAAGTTTTCAAAAAAGATTATAAAAACGTATATAGAGAGTACTCTCAAGGAAGAGAGAATACACCATAACATAACACAGACCTGGCAAGTAACGGGCCCACCAAAATACTAAACTGAATCCCAAAAGGAATGATCCCCCCACAACTCCACAGACAAAGTAAACTACCACATTGCTTGGTAATGGAAAAAATCTGGACACTTAAACTGCGGATGCAACCATCTAAATGACAGAGAAAACCTGCTGATTGACTCTTTTGCACTTATAGAAAGAGAAGCTTTGCAAAGAAAAGCCCATGTACCATAAAATCTTATATGTAAATGCAAACTTTGATATAATTGGGACAAATCATGAGAGATTTCATTTTCAAAAGTGTTCCATCTGCAGGGTATAAAAGCAGCATTTGCCTCTAAGAGTACAAAGAAGTAGTATCATTTCTTACACAACTTTTTATAGCTGGATTATTTGATGAACTAAGGGCTATAGTTAAACTCAACCACATAGTCTTGAGGTGTTTGATGTTTGGTTTGATTTTGGCTCGGTCTCCTGGAGCACCACCTCCTTCTGCTCCAATCTTGCTGTCTGTGGAGCTGTTTCTCACATGTTTTTCCTCACTCCTGTCTCTCAACTGCTGCACAGTGGTTTAACCTTTTCTTAAATACGGTTTTGCAGAGGCACCAGCATATTGGGGTGCTGGGCTGAGCTGTGCCCTGCGGTGGGTGGGTTGGAACCGGCTGTGTGCAGCACAGGGCAGCCCCGGCCTTTCCTCACAGAGGCCCTGCAGCCCCTGCTGCCAGTGCCTGGGCACCTGCACCCACTACAAATGTTTAATTTACTTAAAGCTTATACGCCTTTTTTTTTTTTTTTTTTTAAACTTGAATCTGTAAGAACACTAGCTGCTTGCCGATATATTTATCCCATATTTTGTTCACAATCATCTAATAAGAGGTGCAACAACCTGAAAATGTAACTGAGCTCCAATCTGGAAAACGTTCTCTGATTTTACTAAATTCAATAACAATTTATTTCAAACCACCTAAGAGCATGAAAGCAGTAGTTTGAAAATGTCCTCAGTTACATCTGAAGGTAGAAAAGCATTTCAAGTATTTAAACAATGAACAAGAGCTCTGCTTAATAACCATGCAAGTATGAATTTATATAACAATTAACTGTAAGCTGTTTGTTCAGAGTTTTCTTTCAAAATATAAACAATGCCTAGAGAACAGTTCCAGTTTACTGAGACTTGTACCCTTCAAAACCTTTGTTAAAAGAAGTCATTTAACTTCACTGATCTGGCAGTTGGCCCTGGAGTTAAGGAGCTGATTGAGAACCCAGAATTACAACTCCACATGAAAACTGCAGCAGAGAGTTAACACGAACAAGTAATTAAAATGACTTATATGTATAGCACATTTTGAAACACAATATACTTTTGCATGTTTTACATTACACTTTGCATATATCTGTGCATATGTATATAATGCCTACATAATTTTTTTTCAGTTTATGAATCTAAAATTTACAAGTTATTTGGATAATTAGTTTTCTATTTATGTCAAACCACAAAAATCAACTCAGAGTGCTATAAGAAAGCACACAATTTTTTTAGCTCTATAATAACACTTTGTTAGTCTTCATGATTAAATAAAGGCTATTAAGACTCTAAATCATTCCATGAATTTCTTTAACTTCTTTCAAAGCCATCCAAACAAAAAAATCTTTATTTTTTACCATCTACTTTTTTATCCACTAAACACCACAAAATATCCATAATTAATACACATAAAAATAATCAAGAAGCAAAGAGAGGTACATTTACCCTAAAAGACAAAACATATAATAACAATTCTCCCAATTATTTTATGACCGCATCAAATTCATATAAGGGTGGTCACAAAGAAAATTGAGAACCCCTTTTTACACAGAGTCACATGGAAAAGACGAGGGGTAATGGGTACAAATTACTCCTGGGGAGATTCCGACTGCACACAAGAAGGAAACTTTTCACAATGAGAACAATCACCCATGGGACTATTGTCCCCAGGGAAGTGGTGGATTCCCCAACGCTGGACACTTTTAAGATTCAGCTGGACAGGGTGCTGGGCCATCTTATCTAGACTGTGGTTTTGCCAAGAAAGGTTGGATCCTTGTGGTCCCTTCCAGCCTGGTATTCTACGATTCTATGATTCAAACTGCTAACTAAACCCCTATGTGTCTGCACACCACCACGTAACAGAATGAGTTTTGGTTATTCTTTTAATTATACATGGCAATATGAAAATATCAATGACTAAAACTGTGCTAAACTTAGAAGTCAGAAAACGAAAATTATCAGAATATGCAACCATAACATGATTTGTTTTTGCATTTTCTCTGTGATTACAACTCAGTTTCAATTATTTATCTATTACTTATCTATCCAAACACTATAGAGACTTTATTTTTAATAGTGGCTTTTAGAATTCTAACACATTTTTAGAACAGAGTTCTCTGTGTACTTTTTTCAACTGCTTTTCCAACTTCCACTCGAAGCGCAAGTATTAGTATGTTTTGCCTCAGACGCGTTTAAAGAAAAATCTTGAAAATATGCAGGTGCCCTTTGTAAATATAGTCCATTAAAACATTAATATTTTCCATGTGCTGGATCACTTATTATTTGGTTCTTGAAGTCCCAATTAGAGATTATGCCTTCATCTAGCAGCCACTATGAATACATAGTCTTTTCCTGAAATTACAGGAAAAATTACTGAAAAGACATTTTGGATGACAAAATATTCTGTTTACATTGCCTATCACTGGCTGGTGGTATGAAGCTAAGTGTGTTTTCTTCACTGCTGGCATACAATCTCAAACATTTTAATCTTCGTATGTGTTTAATTATCTCAGTAAAAATATAAGCACCATTTGGAACTTACAAGCCTGAACTGTCACAGTATTTTCATATCATGTTATTTGAAAGCTTTACTATATTTTATTGATTTGATGTTACACTGGAAGTAAGAAATAAAGTTGCCGTAACTATATTTAATTGACATATCTAATTAGTATATCTAATCCAGAAGCATTCATGATGGCATGTGGAGAATTGACAGCATGTTCACCATACACATCCACAGAACATGATTATCACACCATGAAATTCCATGCATACAGACAAAATAAACAGAAGATAGTTATCTGGTAGCAATTGCCACACTCAAGCATCATCTGCGTTTACACTGTAAAGCATAAAGGATCAGGTATGGGAAGTGCCTCTCTGGATTGTAAATTGATCACAGCAGGATCATTTTCTTCCTAATAGGTTTTAAGATTTGCATATCATCTCATTACATTATTGCTGCCACTTGAGAGCATACAGAGTATGCATAGAGATAGTCTTTTATCTGACTTCTGAAGTTCTTCCTGAACTTCGTGATCTTGGCAGTCTTCCCATTTCCATGTATTAAAAATATTACATTCACAGAATGAATTATAATCAAGCGGGAAAGCCGATTGTTCAACTCAAGCACGGAATTAAGCGAAGCAGACAAGTTTACATATTCTAATCTTTGAAGAGTTGTCCATTGGTTAGAAATTACTCTGATATTCAGGTGACCCAGAATCACTTCAATGCATTCTCTACAGTCAAGTCTCTATGCCCTTCAGATGTACACTAAAGATACACAGAAAATTAGGCACAAGCATTTCTTAGTTTTTAAGTCTAGATGTGCAAGAAGATCAATTCTCAACTTAGGTTTCCAAGTTCCCTGCTCAACAGTGCTAAGAATGGAGTACTGCATACAGGCATTCACATTAGTTATTACTTAGATACCACCCTACCCACAGAACAGCTCTAAGTCTCAGCCTCTCACAAAATCTATGTTTTTCCTGTTATCCAAAAAAAAAAGAACAAAAAGAAAGGAGGGGGAAAAAAAAAAGGAAAATTCTTAGAACATTAAAAAAAAAAGAATTAAAGGTGTTTCAAAGTGACTGAGAAGGAAGTTTGTAAGAATGTTTCACCAGTGTTTATTTGTTTATTGATATGTTGTTTATTGTCTAATAAAAGAATTAAGAAGTTGTCAATCAGTCCATATAGATGGTAATTTACTAGTTTTAGGAACAAACATGGAAAAAACAGTAAAACTGCAAAATCAAAAGTACATAGTAAAAACGCAATTACTAATACTGTTTTGAAGATTCTACATAGGACATTATCTACAACTCAAACACTCTGCACAGAATGCATTTGTTACTAGGCAACCATCTAGTTAAGTAATTTTATAAATGAGTTTTACTCTGCTTCCAATGAACCCTGAAAATACTGTGATCTCAAGTCCTCCATTTAGAACATATTTAAAAATCTGGAGGTACTGAAAAAATGGAACCATGGAAAAAGCACTATTAGAAGCCATATTATTTTCCCTCAGCTAAATATTAAGTATGTAATCCTTTGCCTTAAGAAATGACATTTTGAATATAGTTATTAAGAGATTTCTACGCCCTGCACAGTGCCATGTCAGTTTTTCTTGAATGACAGAATGCCTTTTCATGCTATGCTTACTGTTTTGTCCCCAAACTAAGAAACAAAAAGAAATATGAGCCCTTCTACAAATCAGTTTAACTGCTTTACCATATTATGGAAGAACATAAAACCTATGACAGTCACTATTACCTTTTAAACTCCAGGGATATATCACAAAAATGGAAAAGTGTTCACATATCAATAATAAAAAATGACATGCAGAATGATTTCCTGACATCACTTCCTTACAAAGTAATAGAAAACCTTCAGAAGATTAATAAAAATATCTGATACATAACATTTTCCAAATGAACGGAGATTAGGTTTTGTTTTAAAGAAATATGTTGTTTTAAAAAAGTCATTCTTACACAACTACAAGCTTGCCAGAAAAGATAACAAGATAGATCTAGACTCACGTAAGGCATTAGACATATGGCTACAGACCATACTGTTTAAAAATAACATTGCAGAATAGCAAGAAAACATGTATCACAAGCTGATAAACTGACAGATCTTAAAGAGAATGTATGACTGAAAAACAGCAATTAAAAAGGGATGCCTCTAATTGCTTTCTAAGCCCGACTCTATTAAATAATTTTATCCATGATATGCAGTAAATAAAAAATAATTGGTGACAAGAAGAGCAGGTGATTGGCAGAATTAATATAAGTGATGTATGTGTCAGCCATACAGATAAGTCTAGGTTGACGGTCCCATTCAAACTAAATTTCTTTTAATTTAGCTCATTCTAAAACAGGTCGCAGCTGCAAAATGAGACACCATTCTCAGGAAACATTCTTATAGTAACAAGGGAATCCTGCAGCAACTCTAAAGAGGTTTGTCTGAGGACTTAATGAACAAGCATCTGAATGCAAGCTCTGAAGATGACATGTTAGCAAATTAATTACATGCAATTCTTAAAAGTATAAAAAGGACAGAACTGAGTAAAAGCAGCAAAATGCTCTACCTCTGTATAAGCCACAACCAAAAGTAACACAGAAGTTCTATACCCAGTTTTGTTGACATGTTTTAAAAATACAATCACAAATATAAGAAAGTTCATCGAAAAGAGTCCCACAACACAATAGCGGGAAACAAAAAAAATTATTGTAGAGGTTTCAGTAAGCTTGTTTGGTTTGTCTTGTAGTAGAAGATGCTGAGAAACATGATTAGCCTAAGGAAGGAACACTGAAGAGACAGAAGACTAACAGCAGTCCCTCAAGATGAGAAATGAAGAACTGAATGAAATGCCAATGCCATTCCAGTCTCAAAAGACACATATAGGAACTGCAGTGGGCTACCATTAGACACCAGACATATAGATCTAATCAGCTTTTTTAAGGTTATTAGCCATCAGCCTTGCCTACTTTTTTTTTCCTTCTTCAAACTCCTCAGATTTTCTTAATCAGGAATGCTATTCCAAGCACATAAGAATTCCTAATTTGATCACAGTTAGGTATTTGGATTTAGGTGAGAAACCTCTGAACTTGTTTGCTTCTGACTTCTAGTAAAGAGGTAAAAGAGGGAAACAAAGGGACAGAAAAATGAGGTAAACGAGACAATACAGGACTAGAGATATTGATAATGCATTTAGAACAAGGAAAACTACATGATGGCTGAGAGGGAAACTTTCTTTAATAAGGTGTAATGAGGAAAGAAAGCTCAGAAAGGAAACATGAGAAAGAGAGGAAGGAGAACTCCTCCACCATCTCATGGTCACTGCAGTCAAGTCTGCCTTTGATCTTCACATCCCCAATGAGCCCCTGCTTATTGGTGAGAGTGAGGTACAGCAGAACGCATCTCCTCCTTGGCTCCTCCATCACCTGGAGGAGGAAGTTCTCATCAATGCACTCCAGGAACCTCCTAGATTGCTTGCTCTGCTGTGTTGTCCCACCTAGTATTTAGGTAGCAACTTTGTTGATCTAATACGAAAAACATAAAGCAATTGAAACTTGAAGAATGTGACTATGATGAGAACAATATTACAGGGTCTAAGATGGAAGCTTCAGTTCCCCAAAATCTGAGAAATCTTTTACTATGGTTTTTCTTTTATTTAATTCATCATTCACATAGTTGACAGAAGGTATCAAAACTCACGTATCACTCAAGTACAATATTCAGTACGCTTTTTTTGAAAAAATATCCATAAGCAGCAAAGGAGTCATCAAAATCTCACAATAATTATGACAAAATAATTCAGTGTCCTTTAAAAGCAGTCAGTTTTTTTCTTTCAAGCTAATACACTTGGTAGATATTACAGAAGTGTGGAAAGTTTGATTAAAAAAGTTTAAGCATTTCAGTTTTACATATGCATTATGCTTTACACTAAAACTTTGAACATCAAAGCTACAAATTGGATTCAAAGAAGCTGTTTGATGTTATACCTACAGTATATAACAGAGCTCAAAGCAATTTTCCCACCAAAATGTTTAGCAAAGTCAATTTAAATCACTTGCAAAAACATTCTCTAAAATTTGAAAAGTGCAAACGCACAAATATGCTGTTCATTCTGCTATGAGTAAAATCATCAGCAATTCCAATACATATGCCCCTTCCAGGTTTTAAAAAGACTGATTCTAAAAAATGCCATAAGTTAAAATGAACATGTTAAAGTCTTACAGTAAGTGGTGTGACTCACTGTTCATCTGGGGGAAAGTATAACCATAATTCAAGTATTTTGAAGTATAAATCAGGACAAACCTACTAATGTATCAGGATATTCCTGTTTTGAGAAAGTATTTGTATAGTTGGATTTGTACAGTAGATGGATATGGATGTCAAAGCATTCTTTTCTGCCACAGTTGTAGGCCCACATAGCTACTTGAACACTAGTTCTTAAAAAGACATCCCCCCACCAAAAAAACCCCACCATTGTCTGGTTTTCTGTTATCCACCATCTAAGCAAAACAACCCTCACACGCTCTGACATGAGAGACCGTTTTTCTGTAAGAAAGGATAACAAGCCCTGCAAAATGCAAGAGGCACTACGTTATACATCCTGACCTGCACAGGAATAGTGATACCGTCTCATATACAAGCTAGTGAAGTATGATCCAGATGAAACTATAGGTACATGCCATTATTAGAGTAGCTATTAGTAATTTATTGAAAAGGCTGAAGTAGCATTCAAAGGAATTTATCACAGTTCTGTCCTAGAAGTGACACAGGCAACGACTGCTCCAGGTCAGACCAAAAACCCCTCTGCTTCAATACACTGTCTCCCGAAGTGGCCAAAAGGGACAGTACAGAAACTGGGAAAATGTCAATGATATTTGCCAGCACCGCCCCTGGTTACTACAGTGCCCAGACTGATCTAGTGACTATTAGTCTGCAATGGATTTTTCTTTGATTTACTTGTTCAATCACTTTCTGAATCTCTCCACTACAAATTAGGAAAAACTATTAATAGTCAATATTTCTGATGTCTTAAACCAGTATACAAATCAGGTAACTGATTTCAGGAATTGCTGCAGTGATGTAATTGACATAAGGACATTTTACACTGATGATGTCTATGTTTTTTTTTTCTTTTTTTTTTTTTTAAGAACTGAACAATTATTCTTATCTCCCGTGTGCACAAATACCGAACAAGTATGATGTTTCGACAAATATCAATGAAAAATATGTTCTAGAACTACTTTCAGAAGGGCTGGAGAGGAGCTTAATGTTTCATACAGAATCATCGAAGTCAGAAGGACATTCTCCAGGGATGGGCTGAATATCCTGGGTTTAGTTCCTGCTCCAGAGACATTTATGATTTGTCTCAAAATGTATAAAATGGAACTATGAGGTGGGAAGAGAATCAAAGAAATGTAACTAAATATTTTTTCTTTGCAAAATATCATTAAAATATGATTAGATGTGATTTTTTTTTACACTTACAGCAGCTGTAATAGTATTTTCACTAAACTCCAGTGAAATACTTCTGAAATCAGAAAATGAAAGTAATCCTTTTTAGTCACCAAATAAAAGTTCCAGTAATTTCATAATTAGCTATGGATATACACTGCAAACTTCATACATCTATTCTTGCAGTCTCGGGTGCTGCAGTGTAACATTTCAGTGTAATTTATGAAACTAACCCTCTTATTATTTGTTTCCAGATTAAGAAAGTAAAACACTTGTACAGAACATCTCCTATTTCTTTGACCCCAAGCTCTCTGGGAGGCTTGCAATTCAAAATACTTTTGTCTGGAATCGTTTTCTACTGCATAATTCTAAAAATTTCTTGAAGCAGTTTTGTTTTCTGTTTAACTGTAGGGGTTTTTTTTTAGTGTACTTTTATACTGTAAATTTTCCCTCTCTTCAACTACCTTCTTGTAAAGATTCAGTGGTCTCAAAATACTGCCTTCCTTACCAATGTAAAATAAGTGAGGTCTTCAGAAAGGTAGTGAGATAGTTAATTTAAAGATTTGTGTTTTGGTTTTCTTCCCAACTGTTTCACTTAAGGAAGGGTTACAAATGAGTAGCTTCAATTCCAGATAAATTAAACTCCAACGTGGTAGGTAAAACAAACCTTGAAATCCTAGAAGATTAAAGCACCCTAGAGAGCTATTTTTTAAATGAGTGCTGAAGCAAGCTACTGCTATATTACAATAAATGCACTAAGGGTAGGATTCAGTCCCCAAGACATAATTGCCTCAGATTTTACATTCCTGAAGCTACCTGCACAGACTTGACAGAAACAAAAGTATCTATGGGAGATATGTATCCAAATGAAGCAGAAGCAGGATGTCAAGCTGAATAATGTAGGGCAGATAAAACGGCTCTAGACATATATTTCAGACAGCTGAAGCCTACCTTACAAGTTGTCATGGTGTGCTTTCCATGCCTCCCCAACCTGACCTTTTCTCATAACTCTTCTCAAGCAAGGACCACTAGTAGTGGTCTTGATGGCTGCATCCAGCTCAAAGCAGATTTGAGGGAGACAGATAAGGGCTAATTTATGGCAATGCGCCCACCTGGCCACAGTGCTGGCCAATGTCCGACTCAAGCCAAATTAGGAAGAAACTAACACTGCAGTCGGTGTGCAAATATGGTTGACTCAATCATCTTATTCCATAAATAGTGGACAGGCCAGAGCCGTTCGAGCTCTCCTGCACAGCAGCAGGTTGCACGCCAGGATCTACCCTGGAACAGGGATGTCTCTCAAGGTTACACCTTGAGGTTGAGAGAATCCTTATCATGTGAGATAGTCGATAAGTGACTTGGGAATATAAGCACTGAAACTCTGGAATCTTAGCTAAGTGATATAAAAGATTGATTGGACATATATAATCCTTTAGACATAAACCATTGACCAAGTCTAAGACTACATGTGGATCCATCTGCACCAAGACTCCTCTCTGAGAAAGAGTTTAGAACGCCAAGGAGGTCCCTCTCTGAACCTCATGATTCAACAAGAGGGTCTCCCTAACTGTTTTGTTTGACCCTGCCTCTATGCAGTAAATAACCAGGTGTACCTTGACATCGAATCTTGTGAATCCACTGCCACATTTACCATTGATTGCTGTTAACACAGTGTCCTAGATCAATAAAATATATTGTTTCTTCTTTCTTGTGAGTGAAGTGTATCACTCTGCGACACAAGTCTCACAAAACATCACATTAAAAAATTAATGAGTCTTGAAATCTGACATGAAGACAACAACTGTCATGGTCACTGCTAAAAGCTGAGATGCTTGAGATTAAAGACACCTAAGGAAAACAAGGTATTCAGATCTACTTAAGAAAGAAAAGATAATATCAAACAGGTTAAGCTTTAGTGCCCTTGAGGTGGTCTAAACTTTACAAAGCCCTACTCTCCATAAGGAAAAAGTTTTTCCACGTTTAGCTTCTTCTAAGGAATGATTACTTATATTATTCTTTATACAGGAACTTTACACTTTCTGTACTGGATTACAGCAGATATTCATTTTATTCAGTTCTTAAAGGAGCTGGAATCAGATGATTCAGAGTCTTAACAAGGTTAGTGTAGCCTTACCAAGAAAAAAGCTAAAAGGCTTTAAACATTTAACAAGCTACAAATAGAGCCATAACAATACCAATTGTGTTTCATTTGTTACAGATTATTTGTATTGACGTACTTTTGCTTTGTGTGACAAAAAAAGAATGGCATTCTATCCTCTCCACCATTATTTATTTATCCTAATTCCACCGTTTTTATTCATGCCTAAATTCAACATTTTATTTTTCTTGTAAACGCACATCTCACTATTGAGACCAATCTTATTTATTGCCTAACTTTGAATCACTCTTTTGTAAAAGATTTAAGAAAAAAACCCCACACATTCATCCTTTTCTCCTTTTGCCATTTCAAATCTTGATATTTAGAAAGTACCACTAAAGCATAGGAGGGAAAAAAAGGACCAATTACACTAAAAATACATAGTATTTTTCTAGCAGTGCTGAAAGTTTTACCTAGGCTTAAGTCACTACTATTAATAAAAAAAAAATTCTCCTAGGAAAACTGCTAGTTAAAAATCAACATTCTTTATAAGAAAATACTTTCAATTTTGGTTATGTTAAAACATTAACATGCCTATCATTTGTTTAAAAATGTTCGATTTTGCTTTTACTTGTACAGTAAGTAAATTAATATTAGTAAATCATAAATAAATAGCCCTGTAATAAACTAAGCATCCTAGGAATCTGATAGTTGATACAATACAGAAGAGAAGGTAGAAGACAAACATTTATCTTCATTCTTAGTATAGAGTAACTACAAAATAAATTGTAATCCGCCTAAACATTTTGATTTCATTTTCTAAGCATTTCTCCTTTTACACTGAAATCTATCTATTCTGGACCAAAATAAAATTATTTTGCAGATTATTTTGCTCTTACCTGCCGTAAAGTACGTGCTACTATACTTTCAAGCACTGGCCCTCTGTCTTCATGCAACAGATGAACTTCATCGAGGATCAAGAGTTTTACCAGCTGAGAGAGGGCTACATCACCAACACTTTTTCTTGTCACTACATCCCATTTCTCTGGAGTGGTCACAAGCATCTAGCAGAGCAGAAAAAACCAAATATTAAGCATAAAAATTAAAACCCAGATTCAAATTTATAAAATAAGTATTTTAATATACAGCAGAGCAAATGCAATGTAGAACTTGACAAAGCTATCTTAAATTTTACCTACTTTATATATGAGCAGTTTGCTGCAGCTACATGTGTTGGACGGTCATTAGTAGGATTCAGTATGGAAAACCACATGGAAATATCAACGAATATCTTCAAACTACTGTGCATCATGTGTATACATTTTCCACATTATGATAATTAAGCAGCTATCCAGAATCAACTCCTTATACAATCTTGTGAGTCATTTAACTCATGTGTCCCACTAAAAATTATCTGTGACAAAGTATTTCTAACCTTCACCATAGCACAGTAAACACGTAAGCCCACCCCTTATAGCTAAGCTTGAGCTCTCTCCCTCAGGCTTACTTTCAAGTTGTACATTTAGATATCTTGATCCTTTCACTAGCAACACAGATTAAATAACTTCCACCAGTCCTAGAAAAGGAAACTTCCAAGCTTTACTGTTTCGTTTAGGTATGTCAGTGGTAAGTCTATATTATGGTGCCATTTCTTGTATGCTCTTGCAATGGTTTCTCTTTTTGCATAAATCCCTACGTAACGGACTATCAAACAGATAAAACTGAGGTACGTTCAATCTCCAACTGCCAAACAATTGTAGTACCCTTCATTCTCCACAATGACAACCTACTCAGCAGTCATCTCATGTGACCTTAAGAAAAGGATTAAAGAAAGCAGCATTTTTAAATTTAAAATCAGACAAAGTGGTCACTCTACAAGAAAGCATCTCACTCCTCCCCCAGAAAATTCTCAGCAGCTGGTTCAAATACAAATAGAAACACAAATTTCTCATACGCCATTCAACAAAAATAATTTCTTGTTTAAGTGTCAACTGCTATGTATAAAACCTCCACGAAAGTGAATCTCATCCACTGAAATTCAGTAGTAACTTGCCTGCAAGTTATGACTCTGATTTAAGGTCAATTATCTTTTGCCACTTCATAACAAATCTAATTAATCACTATGTATCAAAGCTTGAGGTTTCTGGGACAGGCACAAAGCCTTACTTATTTAACCAAAAAAGAACTTAGAATGATTAAAATAAAAGTTACTCTGTAACTTTGCAGCTGAAAATCATTCAGAAAATAAAAAGGAAAATTCAGATTCTGTTGTTTCATAGGTCCCAAAAAAAAAAGTTTAGATAGTGGGCAAATCTTATTCAGGTGATATCTAGAGCAAAATGAATGCTCTAATGAGTAAAAGACGACAAGGATTGTTTATCTTGATTGAAATGAAACTTTAAAAAAAAAACCCTACCAATTATTGAAAGATATTAAGAAATGGCAAAATGAGGAAACTTCTAATAGCTCCGATAAATAGGCATGATACTAAAAGAAAACACAGTCCAGTGATTATGAACCTGAAAGTGGCTCATGATTATAAATAAGCTTATCAACTTGTGACAGGATCTAGAGAACAGGACACTTTAAAAAAAAAAATTCTACTGACACTCACCAAATTCCAGTCAACAATCTTAAATTACCTTATCCTATAAGAGGATATATATTACATATGTTAGATAAGAAAACTAGGGTTTTGATAGAGCTTTTGAAAAAAGGCATTCTGAATTGCAAGAACTTCCTACTTCTATAAGTTTATTTGACAAAGTATCTTTAAGTAAATTGCCAACTTCTTCCCCCCAAGCATGTGGATTAGTTTCTTCTGACAGATTTTGATCTCAAGATTATTTTAATACGAATTTTAGTATCAAGGCCTTTGACTCTTAGAGCAATATTACATCCACATTTTTCCTCTCAATAAATATTTTCCTGTAATTCTACTTAAAGAAAAAAGAACAAACAATTACAAATAAATTTTAACATTTAGTATTTGATGAGCCCATGCTTCACATCACAAATAAGGACTGAATCTACAGACAGGAAAACATGCATCTGTTCCCTGTCGGTTCTTTCATCATAACCATGTTTTATGATTGGACTTTCTCTTAAATTTAGATGTTCAGAAATAAAACAGTAAGACTACACACTTGTTAAGGCTTCTACAGCAAATATAATACTAGTAAGTTCCTACAAAAGCTAAGACACACAACACTTGGTTTTGTCTAGTCAGCATTTGCTGCATTGTAAGCAGTCATGGTAGAAAGCTAAAAAACCCCACAAATTAAAAGAGCTGACCAGATACCATCAGTATCTGATTTCAAATTTGACCAGATAACATAAACACAATAGAATACGATCCATGACATTTTCTTAAACAAAATCTTATTATCTGTGAGAACACAATGTACAAATAAGAAAAATGAAGATTGTTTTACGGGATCTGAGACTGACAGAAAAAGAAAACATCAAGACAGTTTAGGTGGACTGCAAATGTGGTGCTGTGAGGTATACAAAAGGTACACATTAATGTTAGTACCAAAATCAGTTTCTTATCACAGAAATTATACAATGGAAGGGGTAAAAACACTGGGTAATTATGAATAATGCTTCAGGAGCCTGGCTAAGAAAAACAGATGCAGAGAGCTAGCACAGATTTATAAAACCTTTCTAAAATTTGCTAGTCTGAATTTGAGCAGGAGCATTTCTTCCCATCAGAACATTCAATTACCTCAACTACCATCAGCATAATATAACAGCTTTTAGAAAGCAATTGATTTGCTGCCTCAACATTTTTGGAACCCAGCTGTACAGACTTCATAGTTCCAGAATCAAAGAATGGTTGAGGTTGGAAGGGACCTCTGGGACATCATCTTGCCCAGCTGTCATGAAGTCTATGGTTGTGAGCTTGCTTTTTGCCATGTTCCTTCTGCTCAGGACCCTGAACTCCACCATCCCATGGTCACTGCAGTCAAGTCTGCCTTTGATCTTCACATCCCCAACGAGCTCCTCCTTGTTGATGAGTATGAGGTACAGCAGAGCACATCTCCTCCTTGGCTCCTCCATCACCTGGAGGAGGAAGTTCTCATCAATGCACCCCAGGAATCTCTCGGATTGTTTCTATCCTGCTGGCTGTGTTTCTTTCAAAATATTATAACAGAAAAAAACGTATCTTGCAAAACATATGCATTTATGAATACTTCTTTCTTCACTTTATCTCTACAAGATATCTCCTGAAAGTATTTAATTATTTTCCTCAGAGAAATATTTTTCCCGGTACTGCCTTACAATATTGCTCCAGTCCAACTGTTTTACCATCAGAATATCTCAGTGTTTACTAATTACAAAGAAGTACTCTTGAAGAGACTTTCTGATATTATAAAGATGTTCCTGTCCTATAATATTTAAAACTTAACACATGACTCACTGATTCACTAATATCACTGAGAGAGTGGTGCTCTGTGTGGGGTGTTTCGATGTTTTGTAAAAATATAACTGGGTGTATTTTGTTAGCAAACAGAGGTTTTTCAAATGCTTGTACTCCTACAAAATAGTAGGTGTAAAAATCTATGTCCATAATTTATAAGCTGAACTGTAACACTACTACAGATGCAACTGTTATCACTTTGAAATAAACCATGTCAACCACAAAAAATTAGCAGCTGTACTTCCACAGAACACTAATTAGCAAACAGTGAAGAAATATATTTAGCAATGCATATTAAGACTTTAAGGTGTGAAATACTACAAATGCAAGCTACTTAGCTAATTTGCTAACTAAACTGGCAACGTTCAGATCGCAAGTTTGGGGTTTTTTTTTTCCTCATGTCAGTCATGTTATGAGGATATATATTTTAAATGGTATCAATAATTCTTCTGTTCCTGAGTGATGACTTTTACTTTGATTTTCTTTTAAAACAGCAATGTTATGCAAAGTAATGACCTGAACTAAAAGCTACATGAAATACTGTCTCATTTAGTAAGACCAAGAGACCTCCACAGAATGTCTTGCCAGAAAAAAAATGATTGGTTCTTATATTTATTTTGCATATAGAAATTACAGTTGAGAAAAAAATTCCTCCAAAAAACCTCAAGCAAATCAGTTTTGTAGTCTCAAACCATAAATTGAATGCAAGTATATAAAATGCTAATTAAAAATATCAGCTAAAAGAAAATGTTAACTATCAGCAAATGTTAACAAAGCTACAGATTATTTTTTCAATTAAAATAATAAAGTAGCATTATGATCCATCTCATAATTAGTTTTAAATGCAGTAGTGGCATTCATTTTTAGAATTAATTTTCAGAGACAATGTATTTTATCCAGTTATAAACTCAAAACTCAGACTCAGCAAGAGGATTCTGCTTTCTGTTTAGGGGCAAGGGAAGGACACAGCAACAAGTCTTGAAACATCTTTTTAATTTTTTTTTTTTTTTTTTTTTTTTTTACTTTGACTTGCGTTATCAGCACACTGAGAAGAGCGTTCATTTATATTGCTATTTCACCACTTCACCTCTTTCAGTATTGAAATAGCTAGAAAATAAAGTGTCACATTTGCTTAATGAACTGCAACTCATGCAAGACATTTCAATCTGGTTTTTTTTGTATTAGGCTATGGCTGAATAGAAACGGGTTAACTGTCAATATTTTTACTGTCAACTTAAATTTCTCTCCACACATACAAATCTCCTTTTGCAATCCTTTTTGGATTACTATTAGTAACTATTCCACAGCGAATTTTTCCACCAGGGAAAACATGGGTTTATCACAAAGTCCTCTGTCTTAGGTGAGGACTGCTGCTCAATTTCACTTTTATACCAAAAAAAAGATAACAGTTAAAAAAACCCCCCAAAAACCAACAAATCTTTCAACCCTAAATTATTTCATTTAGCTTTTAGACTAACATATCCTACATTATTTCACATAATGTTCAGGTAAGAACTCAAACAAAAAAGTCTAATTACTTCACTTTAAAAAATTAAATCAAAAGGGATGACACTAGATGATAATTTCAATGTCCATTGACAAAATTTTGACTGTGAAAATGCATTTTTCTATAACTGCAGGATTTACTATTTTTTGTCAGTTTCTTTTCAGTCCCCTTAGAAGCCAGATTTCATGGTAAGAGGAATTCACATTTTCACTGTACTTTCAGAAGCTGAAAACTTCTGGGTTTCGCTGTTGTGTGTTTTCTTAGTCTGAAAAGCCTTATGGTCTCACTGAAATCAAACGATATTCCATTAATTTCTTAGAGTCTAACACTAATTTCCAGCAGTTGGCACAGTCTGCAGGTTTGCCTTTCCAACAGCTCACTTGCAATCCTTCGAATGTTTTTGCTGCATTAAGTTCTGACAATCATGTCTTGCACATAACTAGTATCTGATTTCTGCTTGAATAATTTGTGCACACACTCTGAGGTTAGTAAAACTACGGTAATCACTCCAAATTCACACTCCCACAGGTCCAATCCACACACAAAAATATTTCAGGAAAAAACCTACATAAAATACTTAGTTATAACGTTCCACACTCCACTGCTTTTAAGTTCTTCAAGACCATTTTCGAGAACAGTTTTCCTCTCTTTAGCAACTTCAGCCTCCAAGTATGTCTGTCACTTATCTGACCTTTTGTCCCTTTCAAGATATACAACAACAAATCAAAACGCAGAAAAAAACAAAACAAAAACCAAAACCAACCTCACAGATATCTTTCTAGTTACTATGACTTCCAGAAAACAATTAGAAAAACCTAAGTCATTCTTCTTATCTGTCAGACACAGTTAAACCAGAACTAGTTGACCTGGATCTCAGGTTAAACATCAACTGGGATGATAGAAAGGGACCGGTGTTCCATTTTTATTTTGGACAACATACCATTCTGACTACAAAAAACCAGAGGGAGAACAGTTGGTTGTGAATCGGATTAGTAAATTAAATTCTCCCTGCCCCGTTATCTCAAAAGTAGATTCTCGAAATACTCTACCTTACATATGTTCAACCCTTCTGGAAGGTAAGGCATCATTAGTAAAGTAGGTATGCATGGCAAATTTTAAACATGGTCTCATTTATGTTTTTGCTTTAGCAGACCTGATAATAACCTAAATCTTGAGACTGATAATTAGTTTATATAAGTTAGCATATTGTGACTGAGTAAACACCCTACAAGCCAAATCATACCTTTGGCAATTTCTCTTCAAACAGATTTTTATAAGTTTTTATTCCTGATGCACATGATAAAAATAATTCAACTATTGTTTACACACAAGACTTTTGAATGAATTGATGAAATGATCACCAAGCAGAGACATTGTTAAATTTCTTATAGCAGAGATTTTACGGATATTCCTGAGAATAAAAATGAAACATTCCCAACAAATTGCAGAAACGGAAGACTGAAAACTAGTCTGCTGTAATCAGCCCCATTCAGAAAGCAGATCTTGCCACCAGCGAGGTGTTCAATAAAATAATTTTCAGAAAATGAATACGCGTAAAGCCTTTAGCAGAACTACAAAATTGGTATCAACCATTAGATTTTAAGTCCAAATAATGAATCGCCAATCCTATAGGCACTAGAATTAGCCAGTAAAACAATCCCAGTGGATTAACTGAATTGAATTGATGAATTAAAAGCTCTGAATAGAAAAGTAACAAAGATGGCAAAATGTGTAGGGAATTCTGATGGACCACTACAGAGGATGCACGAAACAAAATCTTTTGAGAAAATCTCTTACAACTGCACAAATAGAGCAGTTGCTCCACCTCCCACATACTTAACTCATCTTCAGCTTAACATTCACTCCTGTGTTTAATTTTCCTGCTGTGTTCACAAATGAGTTATGAGCAGTAATTCTTTATAGAGAGTGTTTCCCAGAATCACGGTACCCTAAAATGTATGAGGGGTTTTTTTTGTGTGTATGGTGGGGTTTTTTTGTTGTTGTTGCTTGTGGGTTTTGTTTGTTTGTTTCAATAGGCTCATGCAAACGTTAGGCCAAAAAACGTTAGAGGTGGCAAGCTGGTGTGCAACTGCATGTAGTAGTTTTCAGAGAAGGTGGGGAAAATGTATTTTTGGAGAATTTTTCAGAGAAGCAGCAAATACTGGTCATCAGGAACAACCACCACTCTGAATAGTGGTCAATTTTAACATTAGGCGTTACCATTACTTAAAAGACCCAACCTCAGCAACAGGCTTCATTCTGATCTAGGCAGGAACAGATAAGCACTCCGCTGTGGTACATGAAGTTTTTCTACTACAACACAGCTATAGCTCACTGTAGATTCCATAAAATCATCATCCTGTAGGGCTATGAGTACCTTACTACAAAGGTTCTTATACTGCACTGATAAATGCAGTATGCAAGTCCTTTCTAGTAAAGTATTATATTAGTATTATCTATCATTTGTTTATTCCCATGCATAAGCACACGGTATTTTAATATGTCTTTACATAGCTTTCTATGACATAAAAGGCAGAAAAGTACCTTGTATTTTGTCTGGATAGTGTTGATAATTCGGAGTATCAGCACTATTCCAGAAATAAGTCTGCACACTGCCACACTGTAAGCAGAGCAGCAGTAGTGTGAACTAACATGTAGTTTCAATGTCTCTCAACACAGGACATAAACATGTATGCCTTTATGATATCAGAATTGTGAAAATACATACAATGCTACACACACATATTTTCAAACATTTGATCTGTAAGTTTGAATTCATATTATTGTATACACCGGGCATTAATATCTTTCATTCTTTCTAGAAAAAAAACTGTAGAATAAACCTCAGGATTATAATCAACAAACCCAGAAGCCTCCACATAAGGAAAACATTGTGTATGTCAAACGATCACAATAATAAAACTTGTTTGTTATGGGAAGTTTCCAAATGGAAATTATTTTCTCAAAGCTGGATCAAGATCCACAAACAGTTCATGTCATCGCACACCTGCAGCACAAGAGATATTTTCAGATTTAACATACCTTTATGAAAGTGCTACTTCCTCTTTGCCTTGAAATAATTAGAATAGCTGCTAAATAAACAGCAATTACTCTGTTTATAAACAGTTACCTCTCTCTGTGTGAAGTTAACAACATTACTTCTCCAACCATTGATTAAATCAACAAGAAATACACATTTCCACTGTCATTTAATTCTTTATTTACTTTACCCTCTTAACAGCCATTTCTTTTTCATTTTGCATTAACATAACTTCATACCTTTCCCACTTTCTATTAAGTAACCCTCTTAATATTTCGGTATCCTTAGGAATGGAGAAACAAAACCAAATCTTATAAAAACTACCCAATGCTTGTGGCTATGTGAGCATCTGCCCTCTCAAGGCTACCTCCTGTGCTCCTCCTGTGCAATGACCAGAGATGCTTGTTTTGTTACGCTTTTTGTTGTCAGCATAAAAATTTCTAATTGAAGATACCGCAGCCAAATCTAAGGAAACATAGAGAGACTGAAAGAGCTAAAATATGGCCTTGAAATAACTGAAATATATATTTCTCCATTGGAAAATGCATGTTAGGTATTTCAGAAATTTGCCTTTTAACAACATAAAACAATTATTTGATATGACCAGAAATTATTTAATAATTTGTAGATTAAAAAGAATTCTTTTACTGAAATTAAATGTGATGAAATAAAGCACCATTACAAATATGGGAATTCGGAAAACTTACAAATAGTAGCATTTTCTGAAGTGCCTTGATAAGGTTGGAGAAGAAACAATTTAAAGGGCTATTTCATTTGTATATATAGTTAAAGAAAAAACATAGTTCATGTATGAAATACAAGCTCTAAGGATCCAAAAGCATTGGAAAGCATAGAACCAGCCTCCTTCTACGTTAGTGCCTGTAGCAAGTTTGTCTCTACCACAGTGATTCATCATGGATGGAGAGCAATAAAGAATTCTGATCTAGCCACTCCTGCTTTCTTGTCAATATTCAAAGACACTCTGTCAAAGATCTACTTCTGTAGATTTCAGTTAATCTTTATTGTTTTCACTTTGTTACTGGTCTCTCTTCCTCTCCCGCTCCTTTACACACATCTATAATTTCCCCTTACCACACTTGAAAACAGTATTTAAGAATATGTGGCTGATCCTAGAGGGAGATTTGCCCAGTCACAGCCAGCACTCCTCATCTGCTGACAGCTTTTTGGCAAAGGGGCATGAGTAAACTACACAGTTTACACTAGTCACACTAAAACTATTTATCTTAGTGCTTTGTTTCAGCAGAAAATTCACTGCAAGAGCTTTACCTGTGCAGAACTGGAGACACAGAAAACTGCACCCAACCACACACGTCCACCCCAGAGCAGCCTCTCACTGGAATGCAGAATATTCTGCAATTCTATAGGGAGAGCTGCTATGCTGGGGCTTTGTACAATTTGGAAATATTTCACTTCTAATCAGTGGTACTTTGGAGCTTCTCACAAATTTTAATATTAGATACCTGATACCACACCCCATGAGGGACACTTTACCACTTCGGCACTCTGAGGAAAACCTCCATCAAAACTTGTTACAGGAGCAGCAGCCTGCAAGTCACATAATGCTGGTTTTATTCCTTTTTTATTGCACTCTTCCTCTGTATGATTTATTCAAGCATTTCACAAAACCTCATGTGAGCTGGAGCTCAGGCAGGGAGTGGAATAAACATATAGAAAGTAAAACAGAGGGCGGCAATTCAAAACAATTTGAGGCAGGAAGCTAGGAAATAATAAATAATGAATACAAATATTTTCTTTTTCATAAATCAGAGACAACCATCTGATGCTGTGTTCTACACAGTTAAAACACAACTATGTCTCCAGTAAAGCAGATTCTTTATAGTACAACAATACGCAGATGAGCAGTATGCCCATTTGCGTGAACACACGATGTTATACCAAATCTTAACATGTATTTGTAGGCTAAAGTAAGAGCAACACAGAATCACATATACATATATATTATTGAATGTTTCTAAAATACTTTCTAAGACTATACTTACGAAAGTATCTACATAAAAGATTGAGTTTTCCATGTTAGAAAGACTTAGAGGTGCATTATATTGATGCATTTTAGCAGCAATCAGTAAGCCACCAAAGCTAACACCAGTAATCAATCAACAACAGGTCTAGAAATCAACAAGGGCACAACAAAAATTCTAACAGCTGTCACTCATAGCTCAATAAAATGGCAAATGATTTTTTAACTGAAGCAATGTAACTTTGTTTAGCATGTTTTATTTCATTACATATATAAAATATATATGTATTATATATTTTATTTTATATTATATATTTTTTATTTTTTTAGTTATTTTATACCTTCATCCTAGGAACTCATATAATTACAGATGATTTAGTTCCTTTAGAGAACCCAGCTTAGTCCACCTAATGAAAAGGCAACTGATTTGGAGTATATCAGCACACCTCCTTAGCAAAGCAAGATACTTCCGACACATCTCACATGTATTGTAGAACTGATTTTTTTCAATATTATTTTATTTTTTGTATACTCAGTTTCACAGTTATGATTAATAGAGGTAAGTTAATACATTAAGATTTAAAATGTTATGCTTTCAGTACAGTCCTGGATGTCCCAGCGATTAAAAAATTTATAAGCTCCAACACTACTTTTAAACCTCAATAGAATGGACTCCGAGAGAGTCTAAAACTGGAAGTAAACCCAGTACAACCATTCAGGCTGATGAATTGGATAGAAGAATTCCTCTTTGTTACTGCTGTGAAAGCACTGAAGTCTCTTATATTCTTACTAAAAGAATATAAAGCTTTACATGTGGAGTAGCTACATAAATCTGAGGAGAAACTACGGAAAACAATATACATTAAGATCACAATAACTCTACTGAGAAGTAATATGATAAGAGCACCTGCTCTCCCTATTTTTTTCTACGAAATAAAGAGTCTGTTTGGAGTCAGTACAGACCTTATATTAACAACCATAGTGAGGAAGAACAGCTTGCACGCTTCGTGAAATTTAGCTCTTACATTGTAAAATATATAATTAGCCACTCAGCCTTCAGGTTTAAATAACGATCTAAATGTTTTAAAGGAGTTTGATCCAAAACATTACCCTCTTTTCCTCTTTGCTGTTAATCAGTTCACTAATTATAGTTATACTAACCTCTGATATACTACTGTCAAGTCTGATTGATGCCAATAGCTCCTTTAATCAGACCTGACAACTTTCAGCAAAAGCCTGTCTCCTGAGACACTGCATCCAGCCTGCTTCTTTTCAAGTCTTCCCAGTGTTATTTTGCATTTTCTTTTCCCCCAGCCCCTTTTTCATACAGAACAGAGACACAGTAAAATAACAACAAAACATGAGTGTAGAGTATAATTGTGTATGTTTTTAAACATAATTATAGCGATATCTGGGCTGAAGTTGATAGTTTATTTTCTGGTTAAGAATTTACAAGAAAAAACTAACTACATTTTTTGGAAGCACACTGACATTTCTGAGAAACTCAATATTGTTGTTTGGTTGGTGGTTTGTTTGTTTACTTGTTTGTTCCATTTTCTTTTTTTCTCTCAAAGCTGCGAGGAAAAAGGGTTTCAGTCATTCCTTCTCTGTTCTACAGGAAAACTTTAGGCTTGAGTTGCACAGCTTTGGGAGACAGATAAAAGACTACTTCAGCTACCAGTTTTTCCGTTATATTTACACTGACACACTTTTAAGGCTCAGGCCAATGGTGCTATATTTCTCATTATTAACTGTAAGCATAAAAAGTTTAGAATAAAAGATTATAATTATGCCAACAAAAGTTATTTATTTATTTATATTTTAAGATTAGCCAGAGTAGGGGAAGAGAGAGTCTGTGTTCCTTTTCCTGTTACGTGAAAAAAATCAGTGATCAAATACCTATTCTCTGGAAAACAGAGATAACATTTTTCCTAAAACATGAGAAGTGAGGAACTTTCTTCAAGAAGCCCATGTTCCTGATCAGTTCTCTGCCCCTGTTCTGCTCCTGTAAAGCACTAGCCAGGACATGGGTTAACCCAATATTATGTGAAAATAGACCAGGTTGCAACAGTGACATTTTGTTCCCAATACATCCTTTTAAACATAACTTTACTCAAGAGATTTACTTTCTTCCACAGATTTGTATGAAAGCAGAAGCAAGTAATTTTTTGTCTCAAACCTTTTTTTTTTTTTTTTTGAGAATCAATGCAAATCACTGACTTAGAGGCATATTAAGTGTAAGCTGAAGAAAGGTTTCTTGGTTCGCCTGGGACACCGATGTTAAACCGATACTGCATTAATAGTCAATTTTGTGACACTTGTTCACCAAATGACAACCCAAACAACACCTCATTTGCTTTCATGCAAATGCGATTTCATGAAATTTGCTTTCAACTCTACACTCGAGAGAAAATTATGTATGCTAATACTAATGATAACCAGCGGTGAAGGTGATTGCAACACACCTAGAGTATGATTGCCAGATTTATATTCTCCAGTTAACTAAAAACTAGGACACATTTTGGAGTTCAGCAGGATTGTTTAAGCACTCGGAGGAAATACCAACAGTTCACTGCTACAATGAAAGGCTCAAACCAAATGGTGTTCCATAGGAGTCTGTCCACCTCAATACTATTGCATATAGCCACTAGTGATCCTAGTGACAGACTAAAGATTATACTCACTAAACTTTCAATGGATATTATGCTGCACAGAGCTGTAAACGCATTGGAGGAATGAGTAAGGATTTAAAAATGCCTTAATAAGTTAAAGAACAGATGCATTAATGGATTAAAGTCAGTAGTACAATCTTAAGAATCTACACTGAGGATGAGATTCATCTTGCCTGTTTTACCTGCTAATTTAGAAATTCACCATCTAAACTAGTTGTGCAGGTTCCGTCTAGCTGGTTAATTTCATCCGTCTTAGTATGAATAGGTCTTAGAAGTTTTTTCTCTATAGTGTGCTCCCTGCAAGTCTGCACAACCAGTTTGGACTAGTTACCTAACTTTTGCACGGTTAAAGCCAAAACAGAGTAACCTGATGCTTAGGAACTATTACCTCAACACATTCAGGATGCAAAACAACTGGCAAGACAGTAGTTGGACAGCAAAAAGAGAAAGAGCAGATCAGTCTGCACAGGAACAAGAAATGCTATGCTGTTGCAAAAAATGGAACAGAAATGCTGTTATTTGGACATGCTAAATAAACCTTCCACTCTGCTCAGCAGCAGTATGACCTTGGGGCAATACATTATGTTTTGGGCAACTTAATTCAAGAAGAGCAAACCAAATGAGAGTCCAGAAGTGAAAAATGAGAATGACTGAACATAAATGAATCATGACCTTTAAGAAAAGTTTAAATGAATTGATGCTTAGGCTAAATAAACATGACTGAACAGAGATAACTACAATGAGAGTCCTCAAAAAGCAAACAGCAGTGGTTTGGGAAGACAGTCATTCAGATAAGGAAAGCGGTAATAAAATTTGAGTAGGATTTATACTGAAAATACGTTTCTGTGAGAAATAATAATAAAAAACCCTTCTAACAGCAAAGACAGATAACCCCTGAACCAGATTCACCAGGAAGTTTAGGAAAGCTCCATGTTCAGGGCATTGGAAGATCAAATTAGGCCAATATTTATCAACAGTGGAATATTTGTATTACATCTGTTTTCAGAGAAGGACAAATTAGATTAATTTTTATAGTATTTCGTACAGTTTTAAGAGCAGCTTAGTGTACATAAATGCAATTAATATTGCATTCACATCAAGGCAAATGTCCCCAAAACTTCGATTAAAAAAAATTTTAAAATTTCTATTCTAAAAAATATATATACATAACTTATATCCTAAATAATATATTCTAATTATACTCTATATTAATAATTTCATATGACAGTAATGTAGACTTTGCTAATACTGTATGCTATAATCTATACTATTATATGCTTTATGCTAATAAAATACTTTGATTATTATACTGATATATGTACTCTAATTCTATTGTAAATTAGAGAATATTTCAATACAGTTATAACATGTGAAGTCATTCTTTAGTATAAAGATTCTTTGAAAAATTCTGTAATGTAGTATAGTATAGAAAAATCTGTATTTTTAAATGCAGTCAAATTTAGCAAGATTATCTGCAATATGTGAGTATTAATCTGAAGTATAATTTGGTCTTTTTGTTCCACAAATACTCATAATAAATGCTAAACAACCTAAAATGTTCTGTAACATGCAAAATGACAACTTACAGGACAGAAATTTTAAATTGCTCTGATGCTATTTTGTAATTTACTTGTATTTTCAACTGACCAGAAGCAGTTAAACTGGAAAAAGAGCTAAAAGAGGCAAACATTCCCCAAGCAACCTGTCCTCAACTCTAGTCAAATAAGCTATCTTTTTGCAGAGGAATATTCACTCAGCAGGCACAGATGTTATTCTGCAATTTTTACATCTAAATCAAAGATAATTGGACTTCTGAGTACTTTTAAATTGTACTCTGGGAGAAGGGTCTAACTTAATGCATCATTTGCATTAACTATAACAGACTGCTGTTTTAGCCTGTAAAATTTACTGTGCTTAAAAAGTATTTGGACATGCAAAACAGTTACTCAGTAATTTTACAGACACATGGATACCTTTTGCACACAACCTTTTTAGCTATAAAAGACCATTAAAGCCAACAAAATAAATCATTCTTCCAAGTTCTTCATAGATAAAATATTAATGGTAATAGACAGTCTTGACATTTATATTCCTACAAGTTTTACTGAATATTACATCCTCAGTGCCAAAAAGTGTCTCAGAGACAAAAACTTACAATAATATGTTATTTGGTGTTTTTAATAAATTCATTAATTATTCATATGCAGATGACCATTAGTTCATACCATGAAGTATTTCAATTTCAGATTCTTTGCTATTAATTTAAGAACTCCAGTTGAGGCACTCTTTATCATTACTTATTAAGATTCATTGTACTTCAGAATTTAACATTCAGACAATATACTTAAAGGATTTTTAGTTGTAATTTTACATATAAAAGTATAAAAGCATACTGCTTATTAGTGTCCTATAACTGGTAAATAAAATCTGAAATTTGACAAAATGTCATCTGTAATCATTATACGGGAACACTGCAACAGGCAAAGTTCCTTGCTCATCTTTTATTGATACATGCAGTAAATATCACATAGGCAATTTCATCAAAATAGACTAATCTTGATTTTCACAGAATCACAGACTGGATAAGGTTGGAAGGGATCTTTAGAAATCTTTCATTCTAAACTCCTGCTCAAAACAGCATCACCCAGAGGAGTCTGCTCAAGACTGTGTCCAGTCAGGCTTTGAGTATCTCTAAGGTGAAGACTCCACAACTTCTCTAGCCAATCTTCCCATGTCTGACCACCCTCACAGGGAAAAAAAAAAAATCTTATATTTACAGCAAATTTCCTGTATTGCAGTTTGTGTCCATTGCCTTGTCCTCTCACTGGACACTGCTGAGATCTGGCTCAATCTTCTTTAGACATGAAAACACAGCGTACTCGCACACATTGATCACATCTATCTGAGCCTTCCCATAACCAGGCTGAATGACCCCAGCTTGCTTTGCATCTCCTCATGTGTCAAGTGTTCCTATCCCTTAATAACCTTCACAGTTCTTTGCCAGACTTGCTCTAGTATGTCCCTGTTCCTCTCATAACTGGGTGCCCAGAACTGGACCCAACACTCCAAATGTGTGTAATCAGGGCTGAACAGAGGGGAAGGACCACCTCTTTTAAGCTGCTGGCAACACCCTTCTGAATGCAGTCCAGACTGAAGGGGACATTCTTGGCTTATGTTCCATTTGTTCTCCACCAGAACAGTCACATCTTCTCTAGGAAGCTGCTTTCCAGCTGATCAGCCCCCCTGCCTGGACTGGTGCATAAGATTGTTCCCCTACTCCTGTGAAGTACATGGCATTTAACTCTGGGATTTCATGAGATCTCTGTTGGCTCATTTCTCCAGCCTGTCAAAGTCCCTCTGAATGACTACAGAAACATCTGATCTGTCACACACTCCTCCCAGTTTTGTACCATCTGCAACCTTGCTGAGGGTACACTCTGTCCCATTAGAGGATCACCAAGACCTTTTGAAGGTAATTGAGAATGACTTCATGATGCCTTGACCAGCTCCCTCAGGACTTTTGGGTGAATCTCATCAGATTGCATTGACTTGTGTTATTATCAGCTTGTTTGCATGTTCCCTAACCTGACTTTCTTCCATCAAGTGTTATATTTTACTTCTCTGGACTTTCCCATTTCTCAGGGCCCTCAGATTGCTGAAAGCCAGTCCTAACAATAAAGGCTGACGCAAAAAAGGCATTTAAGTAGCTCGGCCTTTTATAGGTGCTTTGTCATCAGGTCCCCTGCCCAATTTGCAGTGGTTTTTCCCAGTTTTCCTTTTGCTACACACCCACAGAAGCATTTCTTGTTGCTCTTCACATATACTCCTGGGCTTTGGCTCCCCTAACCCTGTCTCTTCGTGCTCAAACAGCAACTAAAAATCCTCCCAGGTCACCTGTTCCTGCACTCACCTCTCATACGCTTCCTTTTTATGTTTGCTTTTTGCCCTGCAGGCCTCCTGCCACTCTTGTTTGACCTCCTGCTCATCAGGATGAACCACTCTTGAGCTTGGAGGCAACAACTAGGAATAAGTTGATGGATTGCTGGAGACTCCTGAAGTGTGAAAGCCTTTGAGTTTTCCATCTAGATTAAAGAATACTGAAGTAGCTTACTGAACTCATTAGTATCATATGCTCATTAAGTGATTTACAACGGAATGTGGAAAATATTGCAGTAACATGCTATTTGATCGGTTTTCAACACCAGACCATTTTAAAAAATAATCCTACATATAATAATACTCTTATACACAATGCACTTTCTGAAGCACATTAAGTGAAGACTGTAGCTTCTGCGTAAGAGATTAAAACTCAAGAATTGTGCTGCATGACATAAACACATTAAGCTAACTGAACTTATTACAGCTATAATACTGGATCTACAATATTTGCATATTAGCACACAACTGAATTAAAAGTCTTTGAAACTTTCCACTACATTAGGAACCCTCCTCTCCCCCGCTTCCCCCAATACCAAGGTGTCATGGTTTAACCCCAGCCAGCAACTAAGCACCACACAGCTGCTCACTCGCTCCCCACTGGTGGGATAGGAGAGAGAATCAGAAGAGTAAAAGTGAGAAAACTCGTGGGCTGAGATTAAAAAAATTTTAATAAGTAAAGCAAAAGCTCTGCATGCAAGCAAAGCAAAACAAGGGAATCATTCACTGCTTCCCATCAGCAGGCAGGTATTCAGCCATCTCCAGAAAAGCCGGGCTCTGTCATGTTTAACAGTGACTTGGGAAGACAAACGCCACCACTCTGAACATCTTCCCTTCCTTCTTCTTCCCCCAAAATATACACTGAGCATGATGTTGTATGGTATGAAATATCCCTTTGGCCAGGTTGGGTCAGCTGTCCTGGCTGTGTCCCCTCCCAGCTTCTTGTGCACCCAGCACTGCATACAAAGATGAAAAGTCCTTGCCTGCTTAGCAAAAATTAAAACATCAGTGTGTTCTAAATCTAAAACACAGCACTAAACCAGCTACTAGGAAGAAAATTAACTCTATCCCAGCAAAAACAGGACACAAGGTTACCATATCAATGTAACATTTATCTGTTTTGAGAGACATAGAAGTGAATACAACTTGGCAAGTATACAGCTAAATAAGATGGACTGTCTGAAACACAGTAAAGGAAAATCAAATAAATGGAAGGATTAGGAAGGAAATCTTGTGCTTAGCACTATGCCTTTGACATGAAGAGGTAACCTTTGGTTTTTGATGTCACTTTCTGAAGAATTATCTTAAATGACAAAAGCACTCTAAAAAACAGCACAAACCAAAACCAGTGTCTGTGAAGA
Source organism: Caloenas nicobarica (assembly GCF_036013445.1). Classification (NCBI taxonomy): domain Eukaryota; kingdom Metazoa; phylum Chordata; class Aves; order Columbiformes; family Columbidae; genus Caloenas; species Caloenas nicobarica. The sequence continues at coordinate 44,337,572 of NC_088247.1, forward strand.
ACCAAGAAACACGTTTAATCTATTACTGAATGAAGCCTCAAAATATGACTGAAGAACAGCAGTCCTCTCTCTTAACATGCACTAAATTTGTGCGTTATTCTATTTTAAGAAAAACTTTGGTATTGATAATTTCTGTTGTATTGAAGCCTCAGGTGCAATATCCAAAGAGTGAACTTTTACGTATAAAATTGTTGTTTTTTTTTTTTTTTTTAAACACAAATGCAATACTTTCTACATTTTACTTCATATTCACTTTTGCAATATTCTACCACAATGAATTGAGATGAATCATTTATAAACAATTAATTTTACCCCCTCCCAAAATGTATAAACAAATGTTAATGTCATAAATCATACATTTTCAGCCTAACTTGATTTTAAATAGTAAATGGGCAGAATAATCTCATTAAACATCTTTTACACACATTAAAGAACGATATCAATTTTCTTCTAGCAAGCACTTCTTAAAAAAATATTTTGAAGGAGATATTTGCAGCTGATTTCATAACAAGGATAAGCAGCAAAATTGATTTAAGATATTCCTTAGAAAGCCATTAAACCGGATCTTCCCATTTTCAGTAAGAAACTTAACTTATGTGTCTGAATTTTCTACTTGAAAAGATAAGAAATCTACTTGATTCACCTGCAGGTGACACTGTTGGTCTTAGCCATACAACCAAAGAGCAACAGCATTCCTCAATATATTCAGCTGCAGTCTGGATCAATGGTGTATCCAAAACACAATTATTTTTCTTATACTTGTACACTAGTACTTTTAAAGTTCCACTGCAATATCAAACCTCTGCAGAGACAGTGATTAATGCAAGTGTTTCAAGTACTGATACATTAAAACCGAATTTATTCTGATAAACTTTAAATGAAAATATCCGTACTGGAGGGGAGGAAAAAAAGAGAAAAAAAAAAGGGAAAAAAAAAAAAGAAAAAAAGAAAAAAAGGGAGTATATACTTATAGTAAGGGCTCTTCACCCAAATTGAATATTTCTATATTTTCATATAACTGCTGAAGTACAATACCAAAGAGTTATGTAAGTTCACAAAAAAAACCCCAAACAAAAAAACCAAACAACAACAACAAAAACCACAAAAAAAAGACAAAAAACTCAAAACTTTGGTTCCAAAACAGTTCAGAAAATCTTTTAGGAAATGGAGCTAAGTCAGGCATGAACATAATTGCTTCCAATAAAAGAGAGCCCACAATCAAGAATGTAATTACAAACAAACCCCTATATCCTTTAACTACAGACCACACAAACTAATTTTTTCCTGTTGTTCAAAATTAATGTAATTTTATTCGGCATCATTTCAACTAGATTTTACTGCTAAAACAAAAATAACTCCCACCTTCCAACCAGAGATTTTAGCCAAGTGAGTCATACAAAAGAATGCCAGTCAATTACACATTTTATCAGAGCATGTGGCATTTGATTATTAAACACAAAGTAGGTTACTCAAAGGCTGTACTAAAATTCTACAGATTATGCAATAACAGCAAACAAGTAGGCATGTAGCATAATAAACCACAATATCTGCCTATTTGAAAAATAAATGATTTCAAATAAAATGTAAATGAATGCCTTAGAGTAGCTGTTCCAATTTCTGAAGCATGGAAAACTGATTTTAGTAAAATCAAGATGGATTCTGTCGTAAATCTAGAAATTAATTTAGGTCACAGGCAGCACCTTCAGTTCCTTATAAAGGACTACTATTTTTTATTCAAACTGCTACTGTTTGATGTACTTTTTCCCCTCTGGCAAAATCTTAGCTGTCATAGGCACATATATTAATGGGAGAGCAGTAAATCAGAAGGGCTTCCAACAATTCCACTAGGGTACTGGAAGACTGATGCCAAAAAAAAAGGGAAGTAAAATGCTGAAGGCACAAATCGACAAATTGATAGCATCAGCCTGAGAAAGCAACGTAGGTGTCCCAGCAACAAAAACAAAAGAAAGAATGCAGACAACAGTTCAACTCAGCAATAAGCTTATTAACTGAACCCACTGACATATCTTACACAAGCAAACTTTCATTTCTTTCTTAATCATTTTCAGTATCGGAGACAACCAGGAGTCCTACATATGAAGTCACACAATTTACTGCCTTTAACTCTGAGGGTTAAAGAATTCGGCCAAAGAATTAACATTAGAGGACCCAAACTGCCTTTCTGCTGTTTAACATGAGTTTTTTTTACTTGCTTTGCTGTTTCCCCAAGTTGGTGTAAGGAAGAAAGAAATCCTGGGAAAACCACATACTTCAGAAAAATAGCACCCATGGAAAACCTCCTTCCTTGTCTTTACAGGGTGAAGAAGGAGCTCTACGATGCTAACAGCTTGTTTCTGGGGTGAGCTGGGTGGGCCCAGTGCCATTACAGAAATCTGCCCAACCTGGATGGGAGAGGGCTCCAAGGATTTTCTCCTGTTTCAGATTCTAGTCAGTGCAGGCTCACCTAATCCAGATTATGTCTTCATTTCCCTTTTGTTTTTCCCTGTTTTAGATCTCTGAAGGGGATACTCTTAGAAAAATTACTAGCTTTTTTTCCTCCTGCTCATCCGTCAAAAACGCTTTTGGAATTCCACTTTCTTCCTCCTCCAAAAGCCGAGGAGAATTAATTCAGTCCAGCTGTAGACCTGGGTGTAACTGGTAACCAGACTGCTATCAACTGGAGTGTACACTGCTTACTGGTGAAGAGACTAACAAGATCAGAACCTTAAAAAGCAGTGTTTCAAATCTTTAAAGACAATACAGTATGCATTTGCATGTGTACAGAGACACATCCCTTCTGATTTTAATAGTCTTGCTTTCAGAACCAAACACTAAGAAATGCATTTAACGCTTACAGAAATACAATTTAAAAAGACAGAAAAAGATATGTACCAGTCTGTGGAGTCTTATCAAGACTCACTGCCTCAAAGAGATCCTGGATAGTGGGTTTTTTAACACACAATTTGCCCTGAAGATAGCATAGACAATGAAGCAGGGAGCAAGTTTTCATTTTTCAGACTTTAAAGTCACCTGAAATGAAGGAAATCCATATGGAGATGACAGTGTGAAATGAAGACTGGGATATAGAAATCCTACTGTATAAAAAGATTTTGATATTTCTTGACTTAGCCGTTCACTTTAGCAAGCATTTCCGTTCTAAATATTTTGGTATATTTTTCCCATTTGAAAGGTAAATTTTTTACCTCATTTAAAGGAAGAAAGACTCTCTTTTTAAATAGCACATAACTTTGAAAATTCAGAAGAAAGGAGATTTTATTTCAGCAAAGTTGTACTACTGAGAAATGTTCTGCAAGTTTTCTCAGAGAGGCACGTCCCCTTCTCTTTTTTGTATTAGGTTTTGATGTCCTCTTGATAAATTATATCTCCCAGTCCAAATGCTGATCAAAAGAGGATATTATGCTTCTGAAACCATAGGTATGAATAGAATTCAGCACTACTTTTCATTCTAGACATACCAGAAGAGCTAATATTAACCAGGTAAAACTCTTTTAAAATGAACAAGTTGAGAAGAGGAGGGCTTTTCTCTACCTATGAGCTTTATAATCTCTGGATCACTCCTGATGGCTACTTCATGAGAGTTTCTCCCCTTATACCAAAAAAGATTTGTAGATTTTATCGCATCTAATGCATCCAAATTTTCTAGAGCAAAGAACCACTCTCTTCCTGGAAGGAAAGAGAATGGCATCTACAGTCAGCAGTAATACAGGTTTTTTCAACAACTGCAAGTAAAAGACCAATGGCATGTAATTGGAGATGAAGGTCCCTTACAGAAGACTAATATCAGAGTAAGCACCTACAGAGATGGACAAAATACATCAGAGAAGGAAAAAAGAGATTAGACGGTGATTAAGCACCAAGAGATGGGAAAATAAAATAGCATTATCTTGCTCCAAAGGCACTTTATATTGCACATTCTATGTAATTTTTCTGTGTAAGTACTTCATATAGTTTTCACAAAAAGCTACGGTAATACGAATGGGATAACGGTTGACAATGTCAGTCTGAAAAAAAGAAGTACTTTCCTACATTTGATTTCTGTTACAATGCAGTATGGCTTGAGAATTAAATAGGTCTAGTAATCAAAAAGAAAACTCTAATGTCTAACAATTTAGTGATAATTCTGTCATCCCTATTTTCTTTGCCAATTGCTGAGTGCAAAAAAAAAAAAACCACCCAAAAACCAAACCCCTTTCATTTCAAATACTTTCTCTTCCTTACCACCTTTTCCTAATTTAAAGATGTCTTAATTTTCAGTTACACATAAACATAGAAGTGCATGCAATGGGTGGGTAATGTTTATTTAAAAGACATATGTAAACGAGTAACTACTGTACAGAATCACTATCTCATGTACCTACTATATGCATAAGGTTAATTCCTATATATGGATATTCAGCTGCTAACAGTGGGCTTTGTATATGCACAACATGGGAAGCATATATACAGTAGAATATCATTGAATACAATCCACTAAAATTAACAAAATTTATGTACTTCCATTTCCATAAGAAAAGTAGCATGAATCAAGTTCACTATTAGCTTTTACCAAGAAGCACCTCTACAACTTATTAAAGTGCAGGAAATGGGAAATAAGCGTATCAGAAAAATAAAGCTGTAGATGAAGCAGAAGGCACCTCAAGTTTATAGTCCTCTTTTGCTTCAAGTAGTTTCAGACTTGATTAGTTTTATATTGCAGATAAGAACTTAAGAAAAAAGCATTATTCCATTTTATTAGTATCAGATTCCAACAGGGAATAACGCCTTTATGACTTAAGATCAGAGTCTATCGGCTGACAGAATCTATCAGAGTGATCATCCATATTACTCAAAGGTCCTGATGCCATTTGCCATTCTCGGAACTACTTGCCCTGTTTAGCTCTGATGCTTTTGTGGTCTCTGATTCACTTCTCACTTATGCCTTGCCATCACAAGTACAATTAATCAGCTAATCTTCGAGATGTCAAAATACATTCAGTCCTCCAGGCTATTTCCTCTCCCTGAGAAAAGCATTCTGTTCAGTAACCAGACAAATGTATTTGACAATGCAAATGCAGCTTACACAAATTCTCTTTTCATTTGCAACACTGGTGTTTTCAAAAACACTATCAGTACTGTTGTATTACTCATGCTTTTCAATAAGAATTGCCCTTTTGTTCTAAACTACTCTTATTTCCAGTATAAATAGGTAGCTAAAAAGAAAAATAACCTCCTAATAAAATTTGCAATAAGCTAAGAAAACATTTCTCTTGGATTTAAAATATCAAAAGTAAAATTTCAATGAAAGCAGTAAGTTCAGTTAAAAAAAATCCAAACCTAAAACCAGATGTTGTGGGTTGACATTGGTGGCTGCCAGACCCCCACCCAGCCACTCTCTCACTTCTCCTCGTCAACTGGACAGAGGGAGAAAATAAGACGGAAAAGCTCATGGGTTGAGACAAAGACTGGGAGGTCATTTACCAATTACTGTAACAGGCGAAACAGACTTGGCTTGGGGAAAATACCCATAAGCCTTCGTCTCTGCTGTCCCTTCCTCACACTTTCCTCCCATACTACAGTGGGGTCCCTTCCACAGGACAGAGTCCTTCACAAACTGCTCCAACATGGGTCCTTTCCATGGCCTGCAGGTCCTGCCAGGAGCATGGGCTCTCCATGGGCCACAGTTTCTTTTAGGGCACCATACACCTGCTGTGGTGTGGGGGCCTCCAAGGGCTGCAGGGTGGTGATGGGCTCCACCATGGCCTCTTCCAGGGGCTGCACGGGAATCTCTGCTCTGTCCCCTGGAGCACGTCCTCCCCTCCTTCTGCTCTGGCCTTGCTGTCTGCTGGGCTGCTTCTCACACCTTTTTTCCTTACTCCTCTCTCTCAACTGCTGCACAGCGGTTTTGCCCTTTCTTAAATACACTTTCCCAGAGGTGCCACCAGCCCAGCTGCTGGGCTGAGCTGTGCCCTGCGGTGGGTCCACTGCAGCTGGCTGCAACCAGCACCTGCAGCCCCCCGCTGCCAGCACGGACACCCCAACACCGAGCACAACGTGCTCATAAGGTGACGAAAAGACATTCTGCTTAGTTATTGGTGGTTTTTATTGTTTTTTAGTTTTGTTTTGTGAGGGTTTTTTGGTTTGGTTCGGTTTTGGGTTTGTCTGTTGTTTTTTTTTGTTCTGTTTCGGTTTTGTTTTGTCTTTCCCCCTAATTGAGATCTTGGAAATCATTCACACTTTTAAGCTGCTCGACATTTTCGGCACTTCTCCAATCTGAAGCTTTGAAGGATGGTTTCTTGACAAAATGTTAAGGTAGGTTTTACATAAATGGCGAGCAACATTAAGAAGCAACTCTGAAAGCAACGTGATTTTACCTTACACAGGCTAACGAGCAGAGAACAAATATGACAGCTAGCTGCCTGCTTTCTAAATGACAATTCAAGTCAGGTTTAGCAGGACTTTCTTCACCCACTCCTCCTCTTTCTTTTTAAACTGAGCTGCATGGGTAAAAATTCTAATCTTTCACTTCATGCCTCCAAGTATTTCACTGACACTGGACAATACAGCAAACAAATTTAAGCTTTCAATTTGATTTATTTGAACATCTTGCAGTTTTTCAGAGTTGTAAAATTATAGAAAGTATTGAAGAAGACAGTTAAAAAAAATGGCTGAATGAAAGCTACTCTAGGATTCCTACTTCCTACCTGTGTTAAGGAGAAATCTTTAGAAGCACTTTAGGTTGAAAGTAGACTAAGGTCACATACACCGTTTGCTTCTGACACTCCTTTTTTTAATTGGACATGCGATTAATTTTTATAAAATCCATGATGGAAAAAAGATGGAGATATTTGGAGAAATCTAAAAGTTTTAGAAATGTCTTTAGAAATGCACTTCAGTAAATGTCTTCATCTCTTTTTGTGTACTTGAGGCACTTCAGAACTATGTAAACATTACAGAAAATGCGATATATTTTAAATTAATAACCTTGCTTTCTGTAAAATCAGTTTCTTGCTCAACAGGAACAGTAACAAAACTGGAAATATTTTCCTCTATTAAAAACAATAACAAAGGAAAAAAATCTATATTCCAAGAGTTACAAAAAAAAAAGTATTCAATACTTCAAAAGTGGCAGAATTGGGACTATTCACACAATAGTTTGATTCCTTTTCCCATAATATTTATTTAAAAGACAATAAATTTTCTTCTCCTGCTCTCTCAATCTCTTTAACTCCAAGAATACGAGAAGGAAGGAAAAGAGATATATGGAGGTTTATAGGCTGGGGAAATCAGCCTGCTTTCAAAATTTGACTAAATTTATTTTCAACTACACTATCATTTTAGTGACACAGGAAGCACTGATAATCTTGCCTTAACACCAAGACATATCTGTAGCAAGTAATCCTCATTACAGGCAGGCAGGTTTCAAGGCAAAGTAAGAGATGTAGGACCAGTAAGAGAAGTTTGACTTATATTTGCAGGTCTGAGGCAGAAAATAAAGCAAAAATATGATAGAAAATTTATTTTTACTTTAAAATATCAGTCTTACACATACTTATTTGAATCAGCTGTTGACAAGGAGAAGACATTTCTCAGAGAGGTGAAAGAAATTTTGATAAATTTTCACTGTACTGTACCAAGGATCTTAATTTGGTTTCATGTCATATATGTACAAAACATTAAAGAGAAATTATCTCCTACATGTTTTTTGGTGGCCACTACCTTTAAAAGTTAATAATTGTTAAGGCCAGAAAACATTTCTGCAAGTCCCTAGAGGCTACCACTGTTTTGCACAAGTTAAGGAATAATGCTAATCATCAACTTCATTGTGCCCAGGGCAGCACCTTCAGACTTGGTAGTTACATTATAAATCTATACTTCTCCAATCCCAGTTGTATTCTCCAAACTTTCAAAAGATAACTGTTACTACTACACCTGTTGCAAACACAAGGTCAAAGATAACTGATCTGAAAGCCCACCAGCTGATTTTGAAGTTGTGTTATATCCTTTTCTAGACCGTATAAAGCAAAGACTAAGTAGCTATATATATGCACACTCAAAAAAGTCCATAAGTAGAATCATCCGAATAATCCATTGCCTTCTAACAAAACACTTCATGTTATCTCAAATGCTAGCCAGCAAAATACAGAATTTATTACTTATGAATATTTTCAATTTAAACATTAACATACCAAAACCAACTTACCAAACTATAGATTATGGCTAAAGTATGCTTAATATCATTAGTGGCTTAAGTGATGTCTAAGGATCAGAGTTTCCTAGATAATAGTATGTCAGCATATGAACACGCTTAGAAAACAGTAGGTCAGTAGACAAACATACTTAGAACAGAGTATACAGGAAAATTATCTTCTGTAGGGAAATAAGCTTCCTTAGATTGTTTTTTAATGAGGAAAAGAAAGTGGAAAGTTAATGTATCTTTATATAGACTATGAAAAAAGCTTTAAAAATGTATGATAAACTCTCTGCAAGAACCAGTACAATAGCTAGAGTTATTTATTTTTGTAACAAGTTTATTTTCTTCTGTTCCCAGGTTCAGTGAAGCACTTATTTATGTACAAATTATTTGGTAATGAACCCTGTTTGTCTGAAATAGTAAAGCAACATGTCAGATATTTACACTTAGTCATTTTCACAAAAACATGAAGGGAAATTGTGTCTTGCCCTTTTAACACACATCTCACATCTTACAGCTATATAAGTAGTAGCTGTGGTGTTTACTGCACGAGATGTGAGCAGCAGGTTGGAAGACAGAAGAGTCAACAAAACAATTATTTTTATTTTTAAGGCAATTTGATTACTGGTAAAACTAGAGACAACTTTTTTGAAAAGCTTGGCTTCTGAAATATGTGTTGGAACCACAGTACCGTTAATGAATATTCAAAGTATAGTGTGGAACAACGTGGAAGTAAAATCATCTCACGTATAATACCATAAAAGTCTGGAGCCACAAGAGACATGGATGCCTTCTGGATGAATACAAATGACAGCATGGAAAGCACAGAGCAAGTTATTTTTGAAAAATTGTGCTATGGACCTTTTTTATGGCTGTATCTTTTAAAAACATTTAAAAGATTTTATTCCATCATAAAAAGAATGCAAATTTAAAGTACTCATTACTTTTTTTTTTGGCTAGCATTTTCACCTTTTAAAAGTATTTGTAGAAAAAGTAATAACGGCAAATCCCACTATACACTAAGGGTGGATTCCTGAGAGGCGAGACAGTTAGCAATTTGTCAGATAAAGCAATTCATCCTCATCAGAATAAGCATAACAGATGCATGTAATGACTTACAAAACACGTGTATTTAAATACACACAGACAAAGTACGAAGGATGAAGCATGAAGGATGGAAAAGAAAGGGAAAATTATCAGGACTGTTACAGAAGTGCTACTTCTGACTAATAACTGACAATCACCTCACTTTTTACATCTTTCGCCATGACCAATTCGATTCATCTGAGGATGAAAATTAAGATGGTGAAAATGTAACTGCTCAGAAAAGAGGCAGAAGACAACTGTCACAGAAGATTTATATCAGGCCTTCAGTTTCCCAGGAGAATCAGCTGAGATCTTTTGAAACAGAGATCCGGCGTGAAATGCCTGCATCTAGTTCAGTTGATGATCCTGCTCCTGCATTTTATTTCCCATATTACATACACTATCCCTGTGTATTTAAATTGTGTGCAGGTATTCACCTGCTATAATGTTAATTCTTACAGGAAAAACTGCTTCACTGTTAAACACAGGGACTTAATCTATTACATTAGTAAAGGCTAGAAAGCAGAGTATTGATTGGCAAAGCAACTCTATAAATAAAAAGCAACATATATCAGAGTATTCCTGTCTGAGAAATGTATACATTAGAGAAGCTGACAAGTAAAATAAAGTTTTGAAACGATAATCAACCTAATACAGGGTAAAAGGCAATGAAAGAAATCTGCTAGGATGAGGTGGTTTCAGTGCAAAGATGATGAAAGAAAGCTCATGAGTTTTCACAGGAAACAATACACGCAAAGAGCAATAAGCAAGATCCAGAACAAGTGTGTGCCCTTTCCCCAGTTTATAATAAGGCTACATATTCTCTGTGCACTTTGATAAGCCGGGATTAAACAAAGCCCACTGCTGGGCTCCAGAGTCTGCAATTGCTGCTGCTGCTCTTGCATCGGTAACTCTTGGATTGTTTTCTCTCCTCTGCACCTCCTACAGTTCTGATTAATCATAAGGAAAGACTGGCTAGCCATAACAAACAAAGCAAAACAAAAAATATTTCACAGCCTCAGAATTTTTGGACTTCATATATTTTTTTAACCTTTCCAGTGTTTTGAAGAGCAAAGAAGCAAAACTACTGTTGATGCAAAAGCAAAACTGAAATTAATCAACACTTTAATTGTAGTTTCTTTGAAAATCTAGTAACTAAATTTCGGGTCACAAACAACATAATAGTTTCCAAATTTGTCCTCTTCTGAAGACCATTTTTCTTCCACCTCCATTCCCCCAAAAAGTTTAGGAACTACAAATACACTACACTTCAGATCAGTGTTCCCATCCTATGAAGTACATACTAAAATGTAGAAATTCTTAAACAGTATTTGAAATTAATAAATTTCAAAGCAATAATATGAGTCCATGGCAGGAAAAAGAAGGATTTTTACCTAGGTCGTCCCCTGGTCATTTCGTCTTGATTTTCACACATAAATCTACTTTAGCCTCTTCCCCAAAAGCAAATGAAGAATTATGCTACTAGTGGTATTTTGGACTGAAATGGGAGAGTTTGATGAAGCAGACAGCCTTTCTACACTGAAGTTACTATGTTGTTCTAAATTAACACTTTGTATATAATGAATTATTTCCCATCATTAGTGTAATACGATTTCAACTTCGTAAATAATTTTCCATACACAATTCTTAATAATGCCTGGGTTGTTTTTTTTTTCTTTCTTTCTTTACTGGATGTAAGCAGTAATGATTTAGCAATGATTTTAAGAATTGTGTTGCTAATTAGCAAGAGAAAATAGCACTTTTCCATTCTACATTTATTCTTACCAAACTCTTCAGTTACATTCAGAGCAGCTTTTCCCACTGGCACTTCAGTTTTGGCAGTGACTACACAAGCTGTCTCACTATTAAAACTCTGACCTACTTGATTAGTTGCCCTAGCTGAAAAGTATTGTGAAAACAGCAATTTTAAAAGATAATTTGGAAATATTTTCAATTAACAAAAGTCCCTATCGAAAAGTTTTCTACTTTGTAAACCCAAATTTTAAGCAGATTCTGTTGCAAAGTAATTCTGATAAAGCACCGGTGATATTGCTGTTACTCATTGATATTGGTTTGTTATTTAGTGGTTGCCACACCATTGTGGCTATACGCATGAATATTTGTGCATATACGTCTTCTAATAAAGAAGATTGTTATGCAGGACTTCATACTGGGTTACTGCAGTGGTTCTCTTTATTACTAATTAGATATAGACATCTTGTCACGTGAAGAGTTTTCTCTAATCCTATCATAAAAATGTAAAATACATCAAAGATAAGACTAGCAAAACATAACTCATCTGAATCAATAATCACTCCAAATTACACTTATAAATGTTCATGTCGATAATACAACCAAGTCCTATTCTATCTATTGGACTAGGTAGGAGAAGGAAGGGTAATCGCAAGGAACTTTACGTAACAACAGATACAAAAGTATCTTAATATTTTCAAAAAATATTTCACTGACACAAACAGCATTTGCCTGAAATAAATGTGACAAGAAGCATCTGCTAAAACAGAAAAATCTACATCTAAGCAATACTACGGGGCTAAAAAAGCAAATTTTATTAATGTTTATGAATGTTCAAATGTTTAACCTAGCGATGGTCTTATACTTTTCCTCATTTGCCCTTAAAAAGGAAAAATAAGATCGGACATTAACAGGAGCCTACAGCTTTATTAAGTTTTTTTTTTAATAAAAAAGAAGGTATTACTTTGACGTATTTGCAACAATGTTCTTACAGCATTTCAAATTTATTTAGAATTTGCCATTTGCAGACCAGACCTTCAGCTTTTCAAGGATAGTTATTATCAGAGAATGCCAAATCTGAAATTATGAATGTTAGGTTCTTGCACACACATACATACAATACTTGGTTTGTAATCCTGAAAGGCTGGGGGGGCACAATCCACTAAGGTCACAAGTTGGAAATCAGGTAAGATTTTATACAGAGGTTATATGGAAGTGGGGTGCCATAGTAGGAAGACTAAATGGGAGAAACCCAAAACTTAATGAGCCCATTACTGAAGATATTTCAGATGTAGTAGTGTTTTAACCACATTGAATTCAAAGTCACATTTTAGAACATAACCAGTATAATTACAACCTCAGTAATAACATTTCAGCTGCTTCATCAACACTTTCACAAAAAGTTTGTAAGAAAAAAGATGAATATACCTATGAAGAGTTAGGAATACACAGAGAGAAATTTTAACACATTAAGCATACCTGTGTTCGCAGAATTTCACCTTTTGACAGTTGCATATCACCGGTCAATTCTTTCACAGTAATGCTGAGTGGTTCCAGACGCTTGCTGAAGTAATTTGTCATTTCAGCTGCCAAAGCCTTCATAGGAGCAACATACACAATCTGCACCAAAAGGACACAGGCTTGATAAATGAGCAAACCCCACAGCATCGTTTGTTTCATGGCAACCCTTACAAATCACAATTTATTGTGAAATATGATGCCAGGCACTTACACTGAAAAATCTTAATAGTGATATATGAAAAGTAGTTATCTTTCTTGGATAACTGTGCAGCTGTTTAAAGGACAATGGATTTTTGTTTATACAGCCTCATCACTTTGAAAATTCTTTCTGCATCAAACTAAACACACTTTCATAGCTTTTTACTCACATAATAAGATTCTTAGAACACAAATAAGAATAGCTTTAACAGTAATGAAGTAAATCAACACTAGCCTTAGCTGTGACTTGGAAAAGTGTAATACCCTTGAAAACTTCCTGATTTCGTATTCCACATATAGCATATAATGGGTTTTATGTTACAACTTAAAAAGCTGTTACTTGGTTCATTACATTCCTACCTTAAACTCATCCTTTTTGATAACGCCATGCTGGACATGCTGGCGAATTTCATGAAGGATTGTCAGCATGGCAATGTTTGTCTTCCCAGCTCCAGTGGGGGCACAGATCAGCATGTTCTCATTTGTGTTGTAGGCAGTCTCAAAAACTATAGATTGGATTCGGTTTAATCGTTTCATGCCTTTAAAAGCAAGTTGTCCAATCTGTTAAAAAAAACAACACACATATTTTGGGGTTTTCATATATGTGTGTGTGTGTATACATACATGAATCACAAAAAAAAAAAAAAGAATTAATGGTTACAAAACTTAGGATACTTGTTGAAATATATTTATTATTCCAAGGTTTTTATTCTGAGGATATCACTCCCGCCCAACCTTCAAATATTGAATTCATAAGGAAAACAAAATACAGCAGAATAACATCTCTTAAAATTAATTAAATTAAAAATTAATTTAAAAAAATTAATTAAAAAAATTAAAAAAATTTAAAAAAATTAATTAAAATCTTTAGCTGCATACTACTTTAGCATTTGTTTTTAATCAAGACTATGACCAAAACTAATATACAGTAAAACAACAACCTATTGATAATTAAACATCAGTAAAACAGCAAAAGTCAGATTAGAAGAATATACATCTTAAAATAGAAGATGACAAACTACAACTACTCAAATGGAAGAGGAGGCAGCAATACACAGGAACCTGCTGAAGAAACAGATGATTTTTAAATTATTTATGATTAATTTTGTGTAATAAAGATTATGCAAACACACACACAAATTCAGTAACAACTTTCTCTTTGCTTCTGAGGAAATCTCCATCTTGCACTTGTTAATGTTCAGACCTTTCTCCAAGAACACTTACGACAAACTGCAGGTCCCAAAAGGAACATAAAACTTGGATGCACAGTCTCAAATTTAGAGAATGTTTTCAAAAATTAAATTATATAGCTAATATAGGCAATTAGTTATTATAGCTTAATGTATGTTTAAATCTTATAAAGTACAAATAATCATTTATAAAAATAGATATTTTTTTCTCAGTCTCTCTGAAAAATGAGATTTTCACCAAGAAAGAACTGCTGTAGCCAGTTACTATTTCTGCATTTGAAGATTCTAAAACATTTGCAACTGAACAAAAGACCCTCAAGATACAAAGTTAATTTTGTAATAAACTTGCTTTTTGTTAGTTACTTTTCACAGAGAGTTAAAAGAGGCTGCAGAACACAGAATTATTTCATTTCTACAGATTCAACTACCTTCACTGCTTCTACAAATAATCATGAAAAGTATCTTACTGATATTTTTTACAATTACCATTTTCACTTTAATTGTAGGACACCACAAAAGTACAGCCCCGAAAGCATGTTCTGAAAATCTCCCTTTCCATTATTTTGGGCACTTTAGTTAATTTACACTAATTTCCTGTGGTAGTAGTTTCTCCAATACTAATAATATTCTTTCCAATTCTGAACAAATTAAGTGAGCAGGACTCGATTTATTACTACATCGGGTAATGCAAGCTTCAGAACGAGAGCTTTCTGAGCTATTCAAATCAACTACTTTATTTAACTTTACAATGGGTCAGTAGGTCTATCATTTTGCTGCAGCTTCTTAGTAGTGACCTCATGAGACATGCTAAGATGCAAAGTAAAAATTTAAGTTATTAAATATTAATAAATAATAATAATCAATAATATTAAATTAATAATACACCATTTTCATGGTACATGACAAAGCTCCACTCTTAGATGTAGAGGCATAACGTACTTAATGACTGGCCAATTGTAGTTTTATTCTAGAGGACTTTAAATATTGAAAACCAACATTCATTGACATAAAAGTCAATGAAAATGCTATGCAATGAACACGCTATTTCTTCTTGAAAAATGTTATTTTCAATTTAGCAGTACTTTTGTCTCAGCAAAGCTTTCTGTTCGAAAACTTCTTGTGCAACATTGTAAAAAAAGTTCCATTCAAATAATGGATTGCATTTGTATTTACAGCATTGATACATCTCAAATATACTTAAATATCTGTTCTAAACTGTTTAAGTGTCTTTAGTAGAGAAAAAAAAAAGAGAAAAAAAAAAAAGTATCTCATCCAAATACTTCCAGTATTTTTCATCAAGTTTCTTCAATTTTTAAGCGCCTGACTTTCAGGATTACAATAATTTTCACTATTAATGTTCTTTCACAGTTTATTCTGCTTGCAAGATTACAGGGAGAAAGCTTATTTGTTTTGCACCAGGTTTTGTACACATAATGTTTACTTGGTGTATCATCTTCAAAACTCATTGCATCTTCATGAATGAAACTATTACAAAGTGTTAATGGGTTTCCTGGAGACCTCCTGATTACCTTAGTGCTTATCAGGGTTCAATCAGCTATTTTTATGGCCTCCTTAGCCATTTTAGGTTTCGAATTTGCCTGTTACTGCATTTTGAGATTTCTTGACAGGTCTTCGAAAATTGTTATATTTTTTCCTTTTCCCTCCCATTCCTTCTAATTGGTTTTAGAAGCTATTATAAACACCATCAAGTTCACACTGATAAACACTGTTTACAGTTACTACAGAGAGAAACTCATGAACACAACTGGTGATTAAAGAGTTGAACTAACAAAACACCACATTGCACAATACGTGCATTATTTAAGGAAGCAGTTTTTAAACAGAAGCAGAAACCCAGTTGTCTAAATAAAGGCAGGTGTAAGTATCTTCAGCAAAGAACAACAGTAGTTTTTCACTCACATAATTGAACATACGTAGCTTTACACATACCGGTCTCTTTACAGTCATGTGATTGTCAATGCCTCTAAATAAAATGTGTTTTAAGTGTTTTCTTAAACTACTGCCTGTAGGATTATATTGTTCCAGCTTCTCTCAATTTTTTAAGTGGGCAGTGTAAGACATCTTTTTCCTCTACGTTTGGAGGAACTTACATATACTATAGCCCTGGGACATGTAATTGTTAGCATAAATAAATAAATAAATAAATAAATAAATGTTTATATAAATAAAAATAATGTCTCTTTTCCTATTAGAAAGTAGCAATACCATGGATTAAGTCTGACTCGGTAAGCAGCAATAAACAAACAGATGTTCCAGAAGCACCAGAGAAAGCTGTGTTACGAGTTAGAAAAACAAACAACCTCAGCTTGTTTTCTGGAAAGATGCTAAGCCTACTGAAACAGGGACATTAAGAATAGAATAAAGAGTAATAAAAAATAAAACCCATAAAAGACTGGTTACAAATTAGAAGTATTTTTAAAATTATGGTATCCTGACTAGAACCTAGACTTTCATTCAACACATTAATTAATTTTCGAGCAACTTGAAAAGGTGAACACTGACAAATCAATAAACAGTCACAATCACAATGCACAGTCAATATATAATGTTCTTTGAAAGGTGGTTCTGCAAGAATATATTAAGGATTTAAAAAGCTATAAGAAAAAGGACTTCCAGAGAAAACACTAGCTTAAGACATCTTCAAACCAACTCCCCATTTGGTTGAAAAAATTTCAGATTATCCTTCCCCAAAACTTCATTTTATTCCAAACAGTAAGTACAGCTAAGTACATAATCCAAACCCAGTAGTTGTGCCCTTAAAAATCACTAGGAATAAAATGGAGAGTGGACAGAAACGCAACAGTATGTACAGAACTCCTTAGTTTGACAAACCTACTATAAGACTGTTTTTTTAATTTGTCATTTGCCCAAACTATCTAGTTAGAATGCTGAAAATAATTACTTCCCTCTGGCATATTAATGGCAGTCAAGACTTCTACAGACCAATTCTTTTTCAGATAATCCAGTGAAACCCCTTCTTGCTTAAGGGACTGGTAGCCACTGGATGGCAGAATTTGATTTTTCTGAAGGTGAATGAGATGCAACATCCTTCAGCTTTCTATTCGAGAGCTGATTTATCCCTAGAATTCTACACAAACGAAAGGAAGTTTAAGTGGAATACAATCCGAGTGCTATTCTTGACACACAATTTCATGCCCAAGATGGTGCCATTTTTAGATAAGCATGAATCAATGTGAAAGACCACTGAGAAGCAACTCTTTGAAGATGACACTCATAGCAGCTCTGATCTGCATGTTGAAAACCTTTACTTTTACTCCAGTGAGGTTTCCAATTCTTTCCCCAGGAATTTACTACTACAACTAACACATTTGTAAGTAAATGAGATTACAGTTGAAGATACTCTAAATTAGTCATTTCATTAAAAATATATTTATGTGTTGGTGCTCTAACAGAAAATCAAAAATAAGATGAAACTGCTAAACGTCGTTTGAATCATTAAAGTAATATTCACAATGGAGACCATACGATTCAGTCTGCAGGCAAGCTACAGCTCGGAAACATAACTGCTTTAATGACACCGTAACAAGTCTGTTCTAAATAGTACATGCCATCTGCACTTTAGACAGAGTTTTAGTCATGTAATTCATGAGCCAGACCTTGTAGTTCTACAGAATTTAACAAATATGATAAAGAAGATACTCACTTTTTTCCCCAGGCGCACCTCTGAATCCTGCTATGGTCCATCTGCAGCCTATAGCACTCATCCCTCACCCAGAACGAAAGGGTGCTAACTACAAGTTCCATTAAAAGCTGAGATCTTCTTTTACTCTCAGTCTCACTGCATGCATTAATACTAGTTGGCAGAAAGAGCTTCTCAGATACAATTAACCTCAGTATCACAAATTTTTACTCAGTGGCCCAATGTGCTCTTAAGTCAACTTCAAGGTACAATGCTAGTATTTTAGTAGCAGCTTCTAAATTCAATATTGGCAGGCACCGACATAGCATAATTTGTCTTAACTAATCTATCCAGAGCGACACTAGAAAAAAATATATACATACTTAATTTTTAGCAATTTATCCAGAAAATATGTCTGGGTGTTATCTCCCTTAAAATTATCCTATTTTATTGATTTATCTGCAGGACATTCTCTTTGTATTCCTCATTCTAAAAGAGATTTTGTATAATCCATGTTAATTTTTCCAGTTTTCATAAAATACTAAATAAATCTTCTCATAGTCTGAAATAAATAAGTGTTAGTCATCTGCCCTAATTTCCACAGCATAAAATCACCTAAAATAAATGGTCTATGATGACGACTTCTTCTGTCATAGTATAACAAAAGAATAAAATTACTACCCATTTATCATAAAGATAATCCATTGCGCTCATAAACCATATTTAAACTTTCAGCATTTTCCCTACTCATTGGTCTAATTTCAATGTAGATGTATTTTAATCAAAGTACCTTAAATGTTTCAGGTGCAACAAATCCCATTCTGCAGTCATTTTTCCTATTGCACTTTCAATTAAAAATATAATTCATCTAACTGGTAATAGCATAAGTAATCCATGCTGTTTTACAGAAAATCCGCAAACCTCAGGAACTGAAGTTCAGATGTCCCTCCCTGGAGGTGTTTAAAAGGCGTTTAGACAAGGTTCTTAGGGACATGGTTTAGTGCTAGAGTTAGGTTATGTTTGGACTCAATAATCCTAAGGGTCTCTTCCAACGAAATGGTTCTATGATTCCATATGATTCTATGACATCTAAGAAATCTCTAGGTCATATTTCCACTTTGCTGTACTTTGGAATGTTAGTTGTTAAAACACGTACCTGTGCATACACACTCATACACAGACACAAAAATGTATTTCTATATATATGTACATAAATACAAAAATTTTAATAAATACATTCCACTGTCCCTCCAAATTTCAAACATTTAGCAGTCCCCTCCGCTTTCTAATTATGCATGTATACATTTAAAGCATTTTTTGTGACAGTGTAAATCCTATATTATTACAGAAGATACACTCAGAAATACCATGGATGTTATAGCTGGAAACTTCCAGACCCTCCCTCCCCGATGATACTTTTCATATTCTTCTACTTTCATGGAGGTGGTAGCTCATGATATTTAGGAACAACAATAAATAAAAATGTATCTATATAGATAGCATAAAAGTAAAATTATTTTTATATTATCTTAGGTGTACTATGTGAGAATATAATTTCCTACCTCATCCAAAGACTGAAATATTGTCTTTCACAGTAGTATATACATTTTAAGCAAAGGTTCATAACACTTGAAAGAAAAACTGGATGATGTTTGGATCTGCTCCATTTAGCAGCAATTCATATCAGTGAGATTTCATTGGACTTAGGGGGACAATTTTTGTAGGAATAAGTCGCATACACAAAGACATGAAAATTATACAAGCGTACCAAATAGAGCTTAGCACTGGCTTTGGCCATAATCAGCATTTCAATTTCTTCAAGTAAGTACAAGTTATGTCTCATCCAAAGTGTAGTACCTGCAGAGTTATGTGCTATAAAGGAACAACGTTAGACAAATGCAAGGAACAAAAGGCACAATGGAATCAGTAGCTGGTTTCAAAGATGTACATGCTAGAACTGACTAAACTAAAAGCAAATCTCGTGTGGTATGGCTATCCATGTCACTACTAGTGCTCATCACAGAATCATTTAGGTTGGAGATCATCTAGTTCAAACCCCTGCTCAAAGCAGGATCACCTACATCAGCATGCCCAGGACTATATCCAATTGGGCTTTAGATATCTCCAAGGATGGAGACTCCACAACCTTTCTAGGCAACCTGTGCCAGTGTTTGACCACCTCAAAGTAAAAAATTATTTTCTTGTGCTTAGATGAAATTTCATGTGCTTCAGTGTGTGCCCGTTGCCTCTGGTGCTGTCACAGGGTATCACTGAGGAGAGGCTGGCTCTCTCTTTGTTAATCATTCTTACACTGGGTATTTATATACATTTGTAAAATTCCCCCAGACCCTCCTCTTCTCCAGCTCTCAGTCTCTCCTCACATGGAAGATGCTCCACTCCCTCAATCAGATTAAGAAGCCAGAAAAAAAATTCCTAGAAATTACAGATAATGAGCCATAAGGGTAAAATTATTCTCTGACGTTCTATAGAACACAGACTCACAGCCCATGAGACTTTCCTGAATATGTTTTTAATTTGAATTAAACATCATCTTCTAGAAAACTATGTAGTCTTGATTTTTAAAATTATCATCACATTCATGGGTTAATGCTATACGTATGTAAGCAGCAGTAGCCAACAGACACCAGGGAAATTTTCACACCTTCAAGTTGTATTAGTATCATTCAATTCAAAATAAACACTGCATAACTTTCCTAGATTCTGACAGGGAGTTCACAAGAATAAAAATGTATCCGGAGGAAAAAACAAACAAACAAACATGTTCATCATCTATTAAAGGACTATCCCTGCTTAGTTGAGTGTGGGATACTATTCGAGAAACCGAGTCTGACATTAGAAAGGAGGGAAAGCTATCGTAGCACACCAACTATAAAAATATTACATTTTTAGTTTGTTTGGAATGCTGTTTTTTTAAATCCTTATTAAACATTTCCCCTCCAGACTTTCAGACTTCATGTTTGCCATGGTACTGAAACTGTTATGTTTCTGACAGTTTTTTAGTACTAAGAAATGTGAACATTCTAGACAGCTCGTAACAGCAAGGGCTTTTCAACACAGAAACTTTCATTAAAGAATCAGTCTCCATCCAGAGGAAGTCCAGAACAGCTCCTTTAAAATAAAAAATAATTTAAAAAAAAAAATCCTACTAACCATGGTAACATGGGCACTCCCTGAAAAAAAATAGCCAATTAAAAAAAAAATCAAATAATAAACCCAATAATAAACCCCTCCCACATTATGTTTGTTTGTTTGTTTTGAAACCATCAGTCCTACCATCTTCCCTCTTGAAGAAAGAAGAGAGATCTATTCAAAAGTAAGATTTTTTTAGGGAAAATATTTAACTTCATATACGACAGCTAAGAGCTAACACGCCCGAAGTAAGTTCAACAAAAATCCTTTTAAGTCTATCCATGTATTGCCACCAACATTATCTAAACTCTTCTCTCGACAAGCTATACTACACAAACAACTGCAGCAGTCATACATCTTCTATAGATTTCTGAATCATTCAGTCATTGATTTGTATTAAAAATACACCAATCAAGAAATTTCCTTTGGTTCAATGTGCAGATTAAAGCCGAAGATTTCTGCATGTATAAAGCCAAAATCAGTTTGATGGAAATGATGGGAAAGCACCATCGCTCCAAGGCTCTCAGTGCTTTGAGTTAAAAAGCTGAAACAGCTTGGGGAACCTCTGCCCCTCACTGAGAGAATTTGTGTTCCTCAGCCTAGTTATAACATGACAAAAGACTATAGACACAATGATTACACTCTCTGGTGATTTGTTTTGAGAAAATGGATAACAAAGTGTTTCAGACAGATTTTTCCATAAAAGCAACTATTTCTATAGCACAGCAAATGTAAAGAAATTTTGGCATCCAAATAGACAGACGAGATTCTGATTTCAGTGACACTATTGTAAACTCAGAAGTATCTCATGTCAAGAGA
The DNA here is from genome assembly GCF_036013445.1 of Caloenas nicobarica. Classification (NCBI taxonomy): domain Eukaryota; kingdom Metazoa; phylum Chordata; class Aves; order Columbiformes; family Columbidae; genus Caloenas; species Caloenas nicobarica. Next base: position 44,359,140 of record NC_088247.1, read on the forward strand.
ATTATTTCAGATTATAGCAATGAAATGGAGAACAGAACACAGCCTCCTCTTAGAGCTTTCTGATGCCATTTGTGAATTACAAAGAAAAATTACCTTGAAGTAATGCAGCTAGTAGGAAAATAGCAAAAGGAAAATTGGTGACAGTTGTGGCATTTCCTAATAACATCAGAAGTTAAAATTTTATCAGGATAGAAAGATTTGAGTTTAATTTGCTCACATTTCATCCATATTAACAGTATCAAAGAGGGTTTTCTTGAAAATTGTTTTTAAAAAGTAATGCTATACAAAGCTAAGAGCATGGAAGAGTGAAATACAAAAATCTCTATGAAGTTTAAAACATTTAAAATATTGTTACCCTTAACAGCAAGGCTCCTCCTGAACTGCTGTGTATTGACACCTCCTCTACCATCATCTCCCTGACTCTTTGAGATGGAGCAATGAGGAAAGTGATGTTTATATGCTACAGGTTTATGTTTTTTTCCATTCAGAGAACACTCACTCTCATATTTCTCACACCTGTATACAAATAGACTCCTAGCTCTGCTGATGGCATATCGAACCCTTAATTTATTTTCCTGTGAAAATGTAGCGTCTCTTTTAAAGAGAGAGGAGGAAAAAAAAAATATCACTGTTAGAGGCACACTGTCTCAAAAGTAACTGTAATCAAAGAGTTAATACAGAAATCCTTTTTCTAGTTGTTCAAGAATATAGACACTGCAAGACAAAGGGAGAAACCCAACAAATAAGAAAGGAACATAACAAGGGCATCGTAAAAGCAATTACATGAGTTACGGCTATTGGTGAGAAAAAGGTTACTCTACTAACATGGAGCATAAAACCTGAAGCCCTTTTATGTAATCAATATAAAACAGTTTTAGCTGACTTTTCACAAATAAAGAGATTATGATATGATATGGAAGTACACACAAACTACTTCTTGAAAGTAAATTATTGCACCAATCCCCACTTCTGAAGTAGCTGGCAGAATTTTGAAACAACGGCATGATATCAAGAGAGATACAATTTATTGTTTTCCATCCATATTCTTGTTGCAGTTTTGAAAGAATGTCACAACAGCAAAGGAGGAATATTCGCGCAGAAGTTTCCTTCATTATGTTATGTTCAATGAAATGTAATTCCTATGCATGGCTAAATAAAATCTTCTTCCTCTATAGTTTCCTGCAAATTAAAGGTTCCTATTTCACTTCTCCAGATTGATTTCCAATATGCTATGGAGGAAATAAATGTTTTGTACTATTATCGTCGTTATCATTATTATACAAAGCACATCTATTTATGCATATATATTAAAAAATGACTCTTATTTGATATGCTCACTTCTAATATTAGATTAACTGGTAGGATATTTCAAATTTTCCAGCTAGAACTCAGAAAAAGTGTTTTGTTGGAATAAGATACGAAACACACACAAAAAAATCTTTTCCACTTTAAGGGACTTTACATTACTTTTTTGCTCCCTGTTGCTCCGCAGGCAAACAACTGCTACTCTTCAAAAATTTCAAAACTTCCACTGTATTAGTAGCTACCGTGTGATCTTGAGGTTAATGGAAACTGCAAGTCTGAGATGAATAGCCTATCAGATATAAAGTCAATCTTTTAGTCATGCAGCTTCTCTATACCAAAACCTTTTAAAAACACTTAAAAACTATTTTGTGGTTTCTAACTGAATCCCTTGATGGACAATCTCAGTCCCATTTCTATTACCTAAAGACCTGGGACATTCTTATCCTCAATAAGAGATTCATGACTCAAGGAGAGTACTGAAACTTGTGCTAATTAAAGACAAACATTAAAATCAGGCAAAATAATTTGTCTAAAATATTTTCAGTGCCAGTTAATCTTCTAAATGTTACAGCATACCAGAAATTAGCGTATACTTCCCTCATCTTTGAAAATACTCACTTTGAAACTACATTTCTTAAAAATGAAAACCAATTTTGGTCTCAAGTATAATTTTCATTAGAATTTAAAATACTACCCTGTATTTCTCTTTAATTTGAAGACTGATTACTCCTAAGAACCAAAGCTTGCCTTCAGGTACGCTATCAAAGCAAAACAGACTACTGTATTCTTCTACAGTCGTACTATGAATTTCCATTGAGAGACGGCTATCCCCTAAACAGGATGCAGCAGAAGCGTTATTCACTCTCCACTCTTAATTATCAAAATGACTAGTTTTGAGTAGTCTTCATTAGAAACTTTACAGATCTCTGCACGTGCTTTGTACCAAAAAGTCTCTATGTTCAGTCAACAACATAAACGTACCTCCCTGAAGAATGAAAAACGGTCATTTAAAAAGTTGCATTCTCAATTTAAATATTTCACTTATTACGATAATTTAATGAGGTCAACAAACATAACAGCTGCAAAGTCACTAGGTAGATATAATTGGATTTCAAATCTTACGGTGATTAAGTGCAAGTGGAAAAAAATGCCGTGAACCAGAAAGCTGCATTTCTTTGAGCTACATGCAGCTGCACTGTGGCAGAAGGTGTCTACCTGAAATATTTCTTGGATTTTTATTGGTCATTGTTTTCACTCTACAAAATTTAATAAATAAAAGTCACTCAATTTTACACTCAGTTGAACATCACAATTTGGAGCCTAAATATTGTTTTTGAAAGCAAATTTAAACCTGTCTTTAACAGAGAAGGGTAACAGCACTTTGTATTTTTATAGACCTTTAAAATATAGATACCTTTCATTTTTTTTATCCTTAAGCCCTAATTAATTCAATATTATTTTATGCACACAAAGACATTAGTTCTAATGGCACACGTAGAAGCCACTTCAGGATAATATTTTCAAACTATATACTTTAGCTTGTCCGTAACATACGGTATAAACTACTTCTTCCTAATAGGATGTAAAAAACTCAGAAACACTAACTGAGTGCTCTGAAGGGTAATTATAGTTGAAACTACTAATAATTTTAACACATCAAGTAAAAGTGAAAGAATGGCAAAACAGAAGAATATTCTCGGGAGAGTAACTACTACTGTCATAATCTTTCTACAACTCAATTTTCTTTTCTGTTTCAGTTAATTTCACACTAATGTTAACCAAGGCGGCAGCACGGTTTTACAATACAGATGTTAAAAGACTACTAATTCTACAAGGCAAGACTGCAAGCACAATCAGTCTCCTTTTTTTTTTTTTTTTTTTCCTACAAGAACACAGCTATTTTGTTCCCCCTAATCCTGGCTAAACCAGCAGCATTCACAGAAGTTCTTCTACTTGATCTGCTGTAGGAAAATAAAAGGTAGGGGAGGGTAGATGAACGTTTTGTGGTAAGGTCACCAACGTGTGGGAACAAGCAAAGTTCAAGTATCAAAAGACAAAATGTACAACAGTATTAAAAAACATTCGGGAAATTCATCTAATGACTTCTGATTGTAAAACATATTTCTGCGTCTGCATTATCATCCATAACAAATGAAATACCCTGTGATGAATAAAGAAACATACACTCTCACAAAACCCCCGCGAGATCCATCTCTCAAACTAAGCCAAACAAAAACTAGAAAGCCACTCTCTGGTAGGATAATCTCTTCCATACTGACTGCATCTTTCAGTAGGACACTACACAGAGGGTAGCTGAGACTTTTGGCTGCCATATCTGGGTTTGCTTTTACTAAAATAGAACCATAAAATAGTTGTTCAATAAGAAACTTTCACAGACTCCTATTGCTCGAAGTGGTGATCTTTTGCACAATAAACACCAAACATCTTTTTTTCTCAAGTATTCAGAACGAGTTTCATTGTTTGAATCTTTACACAAATTAAAATTCTGACAGGTAAAAGCAGGTACTTTGTTAAATTACTTCTAGTTACCAGCAGATGCATCTATTCCCACAGTGGCTCAGCAGGTGCTTTTCAGCAGCTGGTGCCCTTTACTGGTTTGCCTTTATAAGTGTTCCCATCAGATTTTCAACCATTTCAGAGGAAGCACTACACAATATACACAGACTTGGCAGCTGTGTAGAAAATGAAACAGGCTTAACATTTTATTCAAATCAGATGCAGCCAATTTTATCTCAGGTTCATATTAAAAAGTGCATTTCCCTATTCATATTTACAATCTGCATGAAAAGGAGCAATCAAAATCCCAAGTAACTGTAAGAATATGCAGTTCTCACATGACAGTATTTACCAAATATTTTTCAGCAATTTCTGCTTAGTATATCAGACAAAGCCATGCTAGTTTAAAGACCAGACTAAAAGAAATTAAGTTCTCTATATTCACCAGTTCGGACATTCTCAGTATTAGACTTTGAACCATATTGTCAATTAATTGTTCTTGTCTTCAAACTTGTACTGCCCAAGACATAACCCAGATTTCACAGAGTTCTTTTAATTGAAAAAAAGGGGCACATTACAAGTACTTAGAATAAAGAGAGTACCTCTAAACCAGATGTGTTTAAGTTTTAGTTACAACTTCACTAATAAAAGCACATTTGAAAATACTATTTTATGTTCATAAGGACTTCTTGCTGTAACTAAATCTACCAGTGTTTATCACATTTTCATTACTATCAAGCCTTTGAAAACAAAAATGTGCTCAAAACCACAACCCAGACTGACACAATAAAGAGCATTTTTATCCATTTTTCATATCATCCTTGCCACCCTCAACATCTTAAATGTAGCTTGTTCATGTAACACTGCCATCAAATTTCTCCCAAGATGTTAAAAGGTTCTTATATGAGTATGTAAACAGGTAAGTCAACACAAATAAATGAAGCTATAACATATTATACAATATACTATCCTAATAGTGTTTAGAAACTGATGTTTAAAGAAAAAAGACAAAAGCCTTGATAATCTTGGAAAGAATAAAAGCACAGGAGTATAAAAAATGTCTTCAATTAAACTGCACATGCCACTAGGACAAAGGCAACTTAAAGAACAACAAGAAGAAAAAAAATCACATCATATTTTAAGCAGTCAATTTTAAGACACTACAAGACAGGAAAAGATTATAGCTGAATAGCAAGGAGAAGCCTAAAAGATAATTTTCACCTTTGCGAAAAATCATCTGAAAAATGTGTGTAGATGAGCTAAGACAGAATGTATTGCAAAGGAAACCTCACTCAACATGGTTCTAAAAGAATCAAACATGCTGAGTGTCAAACCAAAGCAAATAAACCCGTTGTCAGTCTACCAAAAGACAGGATTATGGCAGAGGTAGACAGTATTTTGGAATAAAAAAAAAGGTTACACTGCAAGTTGTTGCATTGTTTGTTTGTTTTTTACCTCACAGAAACACTATACAATCTGAAAATGCGAATGCAAGTGGTTATTTATAGATTTCTCCAATAATCCCCATAACCTAAAATTTTAAGAAAGTATCTGCATTATTTCCCAGTTCTTGCAGGACAATAATAAAAGCCTGTTTTCCTTATACTTCTCTGGTGAATGTTTTTCTATACAAATTTATTTATAAATAATTTATATAAAAATAATCTGCTTTTAAATGATCACATCACAGTGATTCAGTCCACAACATTATATCAAAAATAAAAGCCACATCATATGAATATGCTGAGGATGTAGCTTGATCAAACACAGGCCTCCAGCTCATCCATTACATAATGCCAAGCCCTGACAACACATGAGTGGCAGGATGTATTTACTTCCTTTAACGTTTCTTCCTTCCCATCCCAAAATAGGTGAACTACAGCATTGCTTCCACAACAGTGGATTGACACAGATTTTTTCAGTACGTATGGGCTGCTGCTCAGTGAAAGCTGCTTTTTGCTCTTCATAAAATCTGACATAAAATCACACTTCAGTTCCTGCCACTCTCCAGTTATTCATCATCTTCCTCCCCTTTTTTGAATTCTACATACATGTCTGTAAGGGACATGATTGCCTTGACTATATTTTTTGCATATAGATGTTTTTTCTATTTAAAAATCAAAAAGTAAAAATCTGGCAAGCTGAGGGAAACAAAGGGGAGGATATAAAAATAGTGGTGATAGGTCTGTTAAAAAGCACCTGCTACTTTAAAAATCAACTATGCATTAATAAGAAACATATATACACACACACTTCCTATGTATGTGCTATATACCTGTGTTGTGTATATATACATATTTTATAAATATGGTTTTAAATATCTAAAATTTATATATTACTGTCTTTTTTTATGTCTGTGATAGTCTTGAACTGAAAATGGAAGAAGCCTCATGGATTAAGGCAAAGACTCCAGTCATGTCACACCTGCCTAACACAGAGATGTTTCAGAGAAAATAGTTTCTATTTCTCATCCTGGGTTAAGAGACAGGGCCTCTCAAAGACTACAGTAGTGTCAAATACATCTTTTCCTGAGTCAAAAATCGGAGTTTTCAAATGCTAAAGGTATACCACAGTCCTTACTGCCAGGTACCACTGCATTTCAAAATGTTTGTTTGGGTGTTGTGGTTTTTTGTTTGTTTGTTTTAAATAACGGTACAAGTTACAAAATAAAATGCTCTGGAGGAAAGCCATGAAATGGCTGAGAAATGAACATATCCAATACTGTGTTCAGCTCTTAAGAGCTGGCCCATACGTGAGATGCGTATCTTGGGAAAAGAAGTTGTATTATGGGTTTTGCCAGAAAACAACATATCGGTCTCTATTTCTTGCTTGCTTATTTTTAGAACAGCCTTGATACAGCCTTTCTTTTCATGTTTTACTGTCACTATGTTAAAAAAGAAAATCTTTATCCTCAGTATACCTTTTCTGAGACAGTTCATTCTTTCCTCACTCACTTCAGCACTAGCAAAAACTCTTAATCTGATGTTTTAGGAAATTGATATATTTTCATGCACACTTCAGAGACACAAAAATACTCTCATTTCAGGAGAAAGTAGATACAGGTAGAACCATGTACAGAACGATAATCTCAGATTATCAAACAAACCATCCATCTGTAAAGTATTTCTTGATTACCTATTTATTCTTTTATTATCTACCTACTTCATTTCTCATCTTCACTTTCGGTGTTAGCTTTCAACTTCTCAAATTCATGGCTACTGGAGGGTAGTTGTAATCCCTGATCCTCTTAAGATTTGCTCCTAAGAACTCTGCCTTGGTGGAGCAGACATCCAGGTGCCACGATAAATCAAGGAATTCAGGCTTTCACATTTCATTCTGGAATTAATATAAAGTTGTACTACAACATTCATAAAGCCTTACTAACACTGCAGTGTACCTGTATTTCAATTACCATATCAAGTATTTTCTCTCCTTAATTTTTTTAGATATGTTCTGTTTTAAAGGTGTTACTCAAAATAAATCAGGTTAATAATCTGGAATGCAATAAAATCACTGATTCTGTTGAACAACAACAACAAGAAGATAATCTAACTGACAAAATAATATGAGTATTTAAACTAATAGAAAGGTTTTATGAATCTAGAAAAATGCTATGGTATTATTTGTAGTATCAAAGGTTATATCAAAGTAAGAATATTTTTCAAAATACTTTTCAGAAATTTAACACAATGGGAAGGATGTGTTCTATTGCCAAAAGGAAAACTACTACTCAGTATTCAGGAAAGCATACAGTGATATCTAAACATTGCAATGCCACAGTCAAGCGAGGCATATTTTTTAAAATATTACATTCAGTGTTATATATTCAAGTACAGTAAGTGTCTTCCAACAGTGAATTAGTAGCCAGCAGAGCACGCTTGCTTATCTCCAACTTCAGATTATAGGTGAGTTTTAAGACCGCTTTAGAGGTTGCACATCATAGCAACAGATTTTTTGATGAAGAGTCAATAAACTATTTCTAATAAGAAATAGAATTTTCTCAAAGGAAAATACTATAATTTTATACCAGACAGACAATAAACTGCTTGTTTGGCGCAATGCACATTTTTTTCAGTCAAAGCAAGAATAATTAACACAATGCACAAAAGCCTCAGCTGAGGCTAAGTTAGGTATTCAAATAAATTGATGCAGAAAATGTAAATACTGCACCTGGTATTCTAAAGTAATGATAAAATACTCATTAACTCATATACTGACTGAAGAAAATGAAGCCAGAACCTGAAGGCTTTAAGATGCAGAATCTTAACTCCAATATTCTTGTTAATCTGTTATTGCACATATTCCACCTTCTTTGGAACCCCACTCATGAAATATGAGGGCAACTTGTAATACACACTACCAGCTATTAAAACCATCATATCATGACCTAAATGTTTTTTTTTTTTTTTTCTTGTCTTAAGTTGGGACTAATGATTACTGAACTTGTAAACTTTCCTCAGAGCAATGTTACAGTATATTTCAGTCAATAAATGACAAGATTTCAATAAAATTTAAAATATTTTTAAGAACCATTCAATTCAGTCCAACTCTCAATTGCTGTTTGGAAAATAAACAACTGAAATATATACTAAGATCAACTTTGGAATAAATTGTCCAACATTCTGAATGTGAAAAATGTAATTTATGCAAAAACATCTATACTTTTTTAGGTAGATGTACTTTGTACAATTCTAAAAACAAGCAAACATTACAGGAAAAAAGGGAATATTGATTTTGTAATAATTCCTTCACATAATGCCGAGGGGAAAAAAAAAAAAGCAAACGACCAACAAATAACCACAACAATATTTCTTATTTAGACCATTAATAGTGCTTGTAAAAGGAAACGGAAATAACATGAAACAAATAAATAAATCCTACCCTGAATACCCACTTTAAGTAAAAAGCTCAAGTCATTTTTCACCACCAGCAATTTGTTAGATAAAATCTGTTTTCACAGTCTTGAAGAGGAACTTTCCCTGACCTGAGCTTATGACTTTAAAGGTACATTTATTTGGCAAAAAGTCTGGCACAAAACCACCTTTATAGTAAGTACAAAAAAAATTTATTTCAGTAACAGTCAAGCTGCATGTCAAGCAGCCAAAGCTAATAAATCCAAGCTTGCTCTTATTCCATTTTTAAAATTCTCTTTATTGAACCAACCTGCCACTTTCTCAAGTAATAGTACCTTAATGCTTCAGCCTAAGCTGGTGTGACCAACTAGCTACTTAGAAGCCACACGTGCTTGTGCCATGGTGAAAACGCAGCTCTCCAAATAAATGCCAAGAAGAATAATTTTCTACAAATTGACATGGAGGTGGGATTTGGTGCCTTGCAAGTGCAGCACCATTTTCCCCTTTTCAACTTCTCCGGTGGGATCCAGTGCACTCCTCTGGCCCTGAACGCCAGAGGTGCAGCACAGCACCCTCCAGGCAAACCCCAGCCTCCTGCTCCCAGTTCAGCAGGGGTAGGAAATAAAGAATATGAGATGGATGATGCAGGTGGAGTTAGACTGTGACAGGAGGTGAAGCAGTTCAGATCGCAGTGTAGAAAGGCCAGGGTGACAAAGTATGTTATGAAACATACTAGGTATGTTATGCCTATACCTTACAAATTCCCTTATAGACCTCCTTCGTCTGTTAAAAGCAGAGGTGACACAAACGTAAACCAGTAGCTGAATAGCAGAATTTTGATCTGCTAGGCAGCATAAATATTAAGTTGAATAACAAAGACTCTTTGTCTTTAGTCTCTGCACCAACACTGACTGCCCCCTCTGCTGCCTGTTTGAACACTTATGCTACTACCAGCTGCATTTTCTAAAAATACTTTGCCTGTGAAATTCAGTCTCTTAGCTATACAAGCACATCTTCTTGGTCTGTTTTTGTACATTCCCAGACATACTCTTGTCAATGTACCTAATACAAAGTATTCGCGAAGAACTGATTTTATTTTGTATTGCTACTGTTCTTCTCATGATCTTCCTCATTGGTCACAGTTCAGAATGAAGTTTACTTCTTTTCAGTCCTTTGGGAAAACTAAAGCAGTTCAGGTTATTAACCTTGAATGAGCAAAGGTACCACTGGAAATTTTCAAACCAAGATGTAAGATTCTTTATATTATCAATGGCATATAAATTTCTTTCCCTTACAAATAAATATACACCAGACATTAAAAAGCTTCCCATAAATCAAATCTAAGTAAAAGCTTCCCACTACAACACAAACTAGAAAGTCAGCTCTACAGCACTTCTCCTGACTAGCAATCCTCTCCATACTAGGGCAAGGTAGTTACCAAGTGAAGAAGAGCCCAGGAGAAGGCCCAGGAAATTTTCCAATTGTACAAAAAATGCTGCACTCTGTACCTGAAGCAATGACCTGTATGTTCCACAGATGTCCCTCAAGTTTCAGAGGGCACATGTTCAGATGGAAAGGTCAAAGTTTTCTGTAGTGCAAACCTGTTTTGCCTTCTGCCACCTGATCACAGGTTGTGACAGCAAGCAAAAAGAAGGTGGACCTTAAAGAAGAGAACCTATTATTAAAAAGAATGTACATAGCAAATGAATCACAGAATGGTTGGGGTTGGAAGGGGCCTCTGGAGATCACCTAGTCCAACCCACCTGTTAAAGCAGGTTCACCTGCAGCAGATTGCATGAGAATGTGTCCGGGTGAGTTTTGAATGTCTCCAGAGAAGGAGACTCCACAACCAATCTGGGCAGCCTGTTCCAGTGCTCTGGCACCCTCAAAATAGCTTTTCCTCATGTTTAGATGGAAACTCCTGTGCTTCAGTCTGTGCCTGTTGCCTCCTCCATCCTATCAGTGGGCATCACTGAAAAGAGTCTGGTCCCATCCTCTTGACACCCACCCTTGCGATATTTATGAGCATAACGAAGGGGATCACCATGTCTTATCATTATTGTGTAGAAAAGTAGCTGCAGAGAGGTTACCAGCAGTTTATGTCTCTCCCCAGCAGGCTGGCACTCCACAGCTTTCAGAGTTCAGGAAGGACTCCCCTACCCAACTGTGCTGAGCACCAGGGGCTCTGACCTGTCCCACCTCCTCCTCTTCACAGTGGCGCTGGGGCAAATGAGAACTTAAATGCTTAAGCCTGAAAGTAAGTCAGTAAAACTGTTCTTGCGAAGCAGAAAAGCGATCTATATTCTGGATGTAAAAAGAAAATTTTACAAGGTGAAACGCCTTAGAAAACCCAAAGTATTTGTTTCTTTGAATACTAGGACTAACAGATCTTAGCACCTTGAGGAGGGAAACACAGCCAGAGCTGGCTCTCGGCAAGGCAAGAAACTCGCCAAAGTGTAACAGAAATGGGGCTGGTGAAATGGAGAACAGGTGAAAACTAAACAAATAAACTCAAAGGAATAAGAATATTTTTCATTTTTAAACCCATCAGGATTTCTCCATAAAACAGCAAGTGCTTTGAGACCTGTGTGATAAATACCCTTGCAATGGCAAAAACAGACCATTTCATTGCTCTGAGCTTTTTTCCTGGAGACCTCTATTATTATGTGTTGCATGTATATTGACTCATTAAGCAGCATAAGTACCTTAATCTATATGTTTAGACAAACTCAACATCTTACAACAAAACCCTACTACTAACAGCATGTCATAATAGTCAATAGTAACAAAACTCTCAATTTCCTCATGATGCCTTTAGAGGCTGCTGTGAACTATCTACATTTACTGTCACATCTCCTTGTAAGTCCATTTATATTTTAGGTAATCTTGCAACCATATATATACAGAGATAGTAGAGAGCTATCTGATAAGAAACTATATATGCTAGGGAGAAGGCTAAAAACTTTTATTTTGCTGCATTTGCTTACACTAGTTCACCAAAAAAGAATAAACCATATTGACAGAAAAACTTCTCGCCCTCTAAATTGACTCGAGTTTATTGGCAAAAGTTTTAAGCATCAACAAAGATTTTATGAACTCAAATATCTAGAACAGCCGTTCAGAGAAAGGAAAAAGGAATTTTGCCCTAACCAAGACACATCTTGACCAAGTCTATCTTAAACAATACACATACTGGCAATGTCAGTCTATACCCGATAAAGGTGTTATTCAACAAGATTCAAATCTGTGAGTCTCACTCACAGAAAAGGGAATCTGATCAGTCCTGAAGCTGGACAAACTATTCAAAATTTGTCATCTTTTGTTGCAAACTGATACCAAAGTTGGGGGTGGGAATTAAATGCATAAGTACTCAAACATTCAAAATTGTATTTGCTGTTGACACTCCTGTTTGATGTCCTATAATAGGAAACATATGGAAAAGCACTGAAGATTGTTTCTATTTCAGAATTTCAGTGTAAAACTGAAAAGTATACCTCTTGATGACACACAGCCTACAAAGGAGATGAATTATTTGTGAAATATGTATAACTGATGCATTTTGTAACATTTATTTTTAAACGTCATATGAGTAAAAATCTGCAAACCATTTATTTTAGATATTTGTTTTTCTGTCTGAACTGTATTTTTTTTCTGAAAAAAGTTATTGTCTCTTGAAATATTGGTACTTCTTGCAAAAAGCTTACAGATTAGCAGGTAGTATTTAGCTTAGGAGAAAGACATTTCATTGCAAAGAGCTGTCATGCTGAAAATTGTCATATAAAAATTCACTTGTTACAGCTGCAGTGGTTCAACTCTTCTATCTACTTAAGCTGTTAGTCACTTCATAAACATGACACCAGGTACTGTCATCCAAGCAGAAAAAAACCAGATTCTGATTCTAAAATTAAACTGTCTTCTATTTTAAAAAAGTTAAATCTTTATGTGAGGCATAATGTTTACTCATAATCCAAATAAAGTGGTTTGGGTAACCAGATTAGATTTATATTCTCCTTTCCTGTTTTCCCACAGCCAAAAAAGTGGGAAACATTTTTCCACGTTGTATGCTGCTCAAGAGCTAAGAAACATAAAACCTTCTTCAGATGCACATACAGCTTGTTCTTTATGTACCTGTTGACATCCACAGCAAAATCTTCAATTCGCCAACAGATTTGTCGTATAAAATTAGGAGCGGGCAGATACACATGATGGAGAACTGCAAGTTCTAGACTGTAAATACTAACAACGAGTTTAGTTCCCCTACCTCAGCTTTTTCACCATTTTAAAATGGTTAAAAGTTATAATGTTAATGTTTGTTTTACTTGCATTTTTCCCCTCTGTCCTCTACTTTCTGTCATCAGAGTTTTGCTAATAGTTTGCCTTTTTCTGGTTAAAGAGGTACTATTCTAGAAGGTTTTGCACCCCATGCATTCTGTAACAGCATCACTCAGTAAGCCCACAACTGCATCACACTGTAAGACTAGACTCATCAACTGCAAAATAATGCTGTGCAGTTCCAAGCCAATCTGCACAAGGCAAGACACAGAAGTCTGGGCTCACGTCTCCACGCAGTCTCCAGAAAGAGAACAGCATTGCCAGAGTCTTTTCATTTTAATGATCTGGGTCACAGCTCAAAACCATAAAGAGCTGCACAGGAAATGGCAAAGGAATTGAGAATTGCAACTCATGAAAATGTAGTTTAGAGCAGGAATTTCTTCCATCTGAGTCATCATGAAGGGATTATATCGCTGAACTACATCCCCCAACAAATATTCTCAAAACTGGCAGCGAAGAAACTAACTGGGTGCATTTATACATCAAAAACCACAGCATGAATCAGCAATATTTTCCCTTAAATTTTGTAATATAAAGTACTGTTAGTACTGTTAGTAATAACTAACTTAGTATCTTTGAAATGGTTTACTCACCTCATCTAAGTCTTTAATATAAACTATTTTCTCTTCAATACCAACAGGCACTGGTTCACTATGGGGGATCTTCACCTCTTCATACATTTTATTATTTTCTCTCTGAACTGTTTCTGGTAAGAACACCTAAAACAGTATTACAGGAAAATTAACTGAAAATATCAAAACAGAAATGGTCACTAAATATAACCCACTTTAAACAATGGTTCATCACTTTCCTTCAAAAAATGAATCCAAAATAAAAGCAATTCTCACTGATTCATTTCATAAATAGCACTGAAGCCCCGAAATGGAATATAATCAATTGTACTACTCAGAAAATGGTTCCAAAAAGACAAAAAAGATAACTCCATTTTATTAAAATTCAAAAGCCATTAATAACAAAATGAATGCTTTACAAAATTCTAAAGTCAATTCAATGGTTTCAAAACAATACAAAGAGAAAAACAGTATCTTAAATAATTAAGTGACCCTAGAAATAAAAACAAATACATGATTTTTAGATTCTTTCTTCTAGAGTAAAAATAAAACCAAAACATATGAAAGTGTTTAAAATCCTCTGCAAAGAAGCACTGCTTCTTACATTGGACTCTGATAAGGAGGAGAATCTCTAAGAGAACAAAGGGAACCCTGCCGTACATTATTCGCTGGGGAACATGTAGTGTTCAAGAAGGGTCATGCACCAAGCACATACCTTTGCACCCCCAATGAATGCTGATGTTTTCATTGCTTCAGCTCGGGAATCATAAACATGCGGATAACGAATTTTTTCGAAGTCCATCTCTCTCTGTCTACCTAGGACTGGCATACTTCGGGCATTCAAAAGTGCCAGTTCTCTGTGAGCAGAAAGATAGCTGTAATAATTCTGCCCATTTTAAGCAGCCATCACAATGACTAAATGTGGTGTATTAAAGTCAGAGCAAGAGTGGTGGAAATGTAAGGAAAAAAAATTGCATAAAATCATTAACAAAGGAATTTTACACTGTTATTCTCTGGCATCAGTTAAACCAAGTCTGTACAGCACAATGTTTAGATAAAAACCAAATGCTCAATCCAATAAGTGCAAGGGTTTCCTAAATGCAGTGTTGCCTCTTTTTAAGCAATACAGCCACATGTATTCACAGTTAAATACCAGTCCCGCTACATTTTTCTCAATACAAAACATAACAGCTTATTTGCTCCTTACGCTCTCCCGCCTCTATTCCTCCCTCTACCTTTAGCTGACAACATGGAAAATAGTACCCATTAATCTCAGGAGGGAAAAAAAGAAAGATAGTTCTGATAGATTTAGTACAGACTTCACAAATCTTAAGCAACCAGTGTGCGTACATGAACTAAGAGAGACAGCCTGCCCCTCTAATCTGCATTTCCAGCCCACATAGATGAGACCAAGAAGATTCTCATTAAGCAGATCACTGCTTTCTTTCCCTGAAAATTAGGTTTTCATATTTAAAAAAAAAAAAATCTAAACTTGTAATAAAACGTGACTTGAAGTTAGAATCACCTAATCACCGAAGCAAACTAAAAGAATATAAACTATTATGATATGTTGAAGTAGCAATTACAACAGAAGCGTTTTTCAACTTTTGGCATTTATTACCTTTGCATCCGCAGCTCTTTGGGATCAAAGCACATTACTCCTTCTCCAGAAACTTCTCCATCTTCCCCAGCTTGTCTTTCTTTTCTGGCATTTCGCTTTTCTTCCCGACGATATTGTTTCATTAACAGCTTTTCTTGTTCAGACTGAATTGTAACTTGACAACCATAGTTGGGCTTAGTGTTTTCTGCTATGAACTTCTTGCACTGTTCTGCAATAAGATAACAGGTATGTATCTCCATAAGTGCTGAATTCCATCTTTGTTTACCCCAGTTTTCTTCTAAACATTTGGGGTTTGAGTTTTTTTGTTTTCTTCTGGGGGAACAAAGGAGGGTATGTGTTTTTAAAGATAATTTAGCTTTATTTAGATGACTGTGCAGCAGCTGGCATCAAAAGAATCTAAAAGTACCACCAGCTCATGTCCCAAAGGTAGGATGTTTAAAGCTACCACTGTTAAGCAAACAGAAGTTCTTCATCCCAAAGCAAGAAGATGGGCTAGCAGCAAAAGGAAAGGCTTTTTTTCTTTTCTGTACCTATGATAACCTCATCAGTGGAAATGCCATTTATCTCTCCTCTTACATGTATACCCCAATGAATAGAACGGTGTGAAAATAGATTAAACAGGCTGGTTTTTTTTTCAAACAGTCTCTTCACATAACAATTAGTGTATATTTACTAGATAACGTGATTGTATTGAAAGCATACTCAGGATGTAATTTCCCTAAACAAGTGAGAAAAGAAATCCTATTCTATACAACCACAAGGCCTCCTTCCCTTTATGTAGATAAGCAACAGGATTGAATCAAGAGGAGCCAGAACCACAAAACAATTACAGTAAACAACAGATCTAGAGGAGCAGGAACCCAAAGAAGCCCAGTCGCATCTGCCCTTCCGAGACCATTACAGGCGAAAACCAAAGACACAACCAAGTATTTTATCTGCAACGGGGCAGAGAGATTTGTTTGGTTTCTAACTATATCAGTGGTTTTAAACTTTGATTTTCAAAATTCTGCAAATATATTATTAGTTTATGTAAGTTTGACTGAATATCATGCACTTAATTCAATTATGTTTCATATGTACTTTTGCAGTCAAACTTGAAAACTTGTAAATTTTTTTTTCATCAAATAAACCCACTTGACTGATGTTTTGAACTATTTGTGCCAGTTAGTCTTCACCTACAGTGACAGAGAAACTCCTCCATCTCACAACATGCAAACTGGATAAGGTGGCTGTAACTTGTTAAATAACATTGAAAAAATTTTAACAAACTGTCAAAAAGTCCACATTAAAAGCATCATGTCTGTAGCTTTAACTCTCTCTCTCTCTCTCGTATTAAAAGAGGACAACAATGGATGCAATTTCCTGACTAAATTTAATTCAGACTGAACACACTAGGGCAAAGAACTGTTAACTTGATGTCTGAGAAGCAGAACAATCACCTGTACTGCTGTGGAAGTAAATTACATAAGAAACAGTCAAATAATAGAGCATGCTACAAAAACAAAGTACACGTACAGTTCCTTGACTTGTGCTTATTTTCTCAAGACACAAATCACTCAAAGTTGACTGAATTTCTGCAGACACAAATTATTCTCTTCCCCAAACGCCATTCCAGAAAGATAAAACTTCAATCCCTATTAGAAATACCATTTTGAACAATTTAAAAGAAAAAAGCCTTATTAAAATTAATCAACTGAACATGAGGCAGAGCATCTTGAATCTCAGAGAAGATACTCAAATAACATTGACTTCTTTACTGCAGTGAAAGAAGGGTTCTCCCATCAGTGAAAAAAACATACCATCACCAATGCTTTTCTACTGTCTCAAAAGCACAACACTAAAAATTTTCTTCCTCCACATTCTAGCAGAAATTGCTGTAATAGATTTTACTGATGGCATAATGAAGAATAAATTCATAAAAGCTTCCAAAACACTACTTCTGCTAAGTGAGAAGAAAATATTTGTGTAACTGAAATCTGCACATAGGAAAAAAACTATAATACTTCAGTTTCTCCTGAATGTATTTTACATTTATTTTCTTTTATAAGGAAAAAAACACCAAGACACAAAATCTTGTTATACTGGTAGCAAGACATTTCACTTTGAAATCATGAACAGATAAAGTCTAAATTCACCAGAAAAAAGTTAGTTAGCTATCAGCACAATAAGAGGTGAACTTCTAAACATTTGCCTATATAACATTTAATTTAAGATAAACATATTAAAAATGGGTTGTTTGCATTTTAAAATTATTCCTAGGATACACAAGTCCTCCATTACTAGTTTTATTCACATTTTCCTAACTCCATACGCCATGAAGATGCAATGAGCTGCACGCTGATATGTCCACGTACAATTTATCCCAAGTCACAACCCATTCACAATCAAATTAATTTCTGTCAGAGAAGAAAGTGAGAAGACTTGTTTCTAACAGCAATTTGTAAAACAAATTTTAAAAGAATTAGTCTGTGCAGGCAATTTATCTTATAGAAACCAAAATCACAGTATAAAACCTGAACTCCCTTTTTTTTTTTCCTCTCCATCCTTAAGCTTAACTTTACTCTTTTTCAAAAATGGTTGTTATTGTGCTTTTTCTTCCCAAGACCTACATTTGGTGATAGTACAGCAGTCGAGAGTAAGCATGAAAGCAGAGGAGGAATAACCAAAGATCTGCTTATTTCCAGAGTAATCCATTAAAACAGATACAGTGC
This sequence comes from Caloenas nicobarica, assembly GCF_036013445.1. Classification (NCBI taxonomy): domain Eukaryota; kingdom Metazoa; phylum Chordata; class Aves; order Columbiformes; family Columbidae; genus Caloenas; species Caloenas nicobarica. The sequence goes on from NC_088247.1 coordinate 44,377,051, forward strand.
AACAGTTGATATATTTAACAATGACACATGCCCATAGGCAGTTGAAAAATAAAAAAAAATATGCAATACATATGTTTCCCTCTGTATAACCAAATCATGACTTTTGTTTAAGCCCATATAAATATAATCCCCTTTTTCTTCTTTCAGTTTGCTTTTTAAATACAGATACACAGTACTGTTGTTTGAAATATAATTGAATAGTTAGAAATCTACTTTTTATCTGGTTTGGAATAAAACTTTTGTAGTCACTTACCTTGCAGAGTCTGGAACCTGTTATCATTTGGACAAGTCAAAGACCTTTCTAGAATCAGAGATCTGTTCTGCAGGAGCTTTTCTATCAGTTCAAGCCCTTCAGGGCCTAGCAGCTCAAATAACTAAAAAGAAAACAAAGTAATAAGTTATTGTACAAATTAATGTAAATTTATAAAGAGGACTGCAATATTTAAACCAATTAATGAACTTCATTTCCAAGAAATTCAACCCCAAAGGTATCATTGCTAGTATTCAGCCAGATTCTTGATTACAAAAAGGGAAACTACAAAAAGTTTTCAGCTGGATATATTTAAAAAATATGAATTCTGTCTATTAAGTAAAATTCCACTTCCCTTAGAGATTCTTGCAAAAATTTAACTCTTCTCAAGGCTAAACTTCATGTGTCTTTCTTTATGGTTATTTACCTAAAATATGCTGCAAATTTATTCCTCCACAATCTAAGCAGATAAATCAAGAGAATCAATGCTTTCTCGTAAAAGTGAAATAAATAGGAAGCTATTCCCATTCCAGTGAACAAGAAATATAGCCTACTGCATTTTCACCGTCACATCCTACCCAAAAGAAAAAAAAACACCACACACCCCGATGTGGATTACAGCAAGAATTCCAAGATGACTATGTTGACTTCAGTCTATACTACTTGCACATATAATGCTGTGTGTGTGCAAGCATGTGCAATGCAATTCAAACACACGATGTAGGTGATGTACACTAGAACAGAATTCCACACTAATAAGCACTATTTTGGCCCAGTGAATCCCTTACTCAAATGATCCTCTTGTAGAAGGTTAGATAAAAGTCCCCTATTCAAAGTTCCCTTTTCCACATAATACTGTTTTTAATGGGAAAAAAACCCCACCCAAAACATTAAAAGCACTTACCTGTACATCTTATGTATAATTATTTTGTCAAAAATCAAAGCATTACAGAAGCGCAGTAAGTTACTGAGAACCCATTATTGACTTCTAATACCGCTTAAAACAATTTTTCTCCTTTTTTTTAACTTCTAAAAAGCTAACAGGGCAGTTTCTCCTTAGCGCTCTTTAAATTTGCTGCTAATACTGTTCACACAACTTCAGGTACCAGGTAAGAATAAAAGTTATGATGTACTTTGATGTGATGTTCTACAAAAGAGTAAGACTTTGGTACTATGGAATTCAAGTATTTTTGTTCTAACTATAAAAGGGAGGGAGAGGTCTCTTATTGTCCTGTATTAAATTTGCCAACTCGCTAACAGAGTTTTTCTGTGGCTGTCTGTTGTCTGTGACTACTGCCTTCTGGGAACACCTTGAAATAACTTTACACTGCCTCTTCATATATTTGCAAAATTTTGAACAGTGCTAAGGGCATCAAATGAATGATCCCTTTTTTTCACGCCAATCTGTACTTCATTATATAAGCTGTCATTTAAAAATTAAAAAGAGTTTCTATGAAAAGCATAAGGTTTGTGCAAATTAGTACAGTGATGGCAGAGTTTGCAGAAACCATGAAATAACAGCTCTGAAATGTATAAAGTCCTGTATTTCTTTCATTAGAGTAACCAGTGATGGCAAATTGGAGAAGCAGTCTGAAGAAAAAAAAAAAAAAAAAAGAATGCAATAAACATGGACAAATAGAAAATTGTATACTCAGATAGAAAGAACAAACTACAAAAATAACGAACAGGAAACTGCTGGCTAGACATCAATTCTGCTGTCAAGGATCTCAAGCTGTGATGGATTTCTTTTTATCCAGCCTTCACTAACAGTGATCATTAGTTCTTGTCTTTTACATAGATATTCACTGTCACTTTAATGCCACATTTTAGCTAACATTATCTAAACATATGAGGTGACCTTGCTTTTATATTTCAAAAGAAAGTGGCAAATTAGTACCTGTAAATTTGAGAAGGTATTTTCCAAGGAGCAACATGAAGTGTATTTGAAATAGCTTAATTGTAGAAAGAGTTGAATACCAGCTTGCCTCAAGTTTGCTAAGGTCCTGTCGACTGTGGAATACCAACAAAATGAGGAAACATAATGTTTTCAATTCAACCAGATCTGGGCTTAATCTAGCTTCTCATCAAGGCAGCACACAATGTAAGCATATTCAGACTTAACATGTTATCCCCTCAAAAACATCCCAAACCAAAACAAACACACATAACCACCTGGCAAACACCACTTTATCTCTAAAACATCCAAAAAAGACCTTCAGCTCTGCACAGGACTGCAAAGCATCTCTACCATTGGAAGCTGTTAAGAACAAGCTAGAAAAGCATCCATCATAAAAGATGAGTTTTGATGGGGAAATAGACGACATTGCTTTTTGCAACAGGAAGAGATTTCTCCACTCTTGCTTTCCCAGTATGTTCTGAAAAAAAACCCCCATCCATATCAAAATTATTTCAACTAATTAGAACAGCAGAGCTGTACAAAGAAACAGTAATGTTACATGATTGATGCATTCTACTTCATGGCCAGAGGTCATGAAGTAAAACTCTATCATTTACTCCATCCCTAGTGAGCCAGAGGCCCAAAAGAAGAGTAATAAGGTGAAACTGTAGATCCTACTCTCCAGGCAGCCAAAGAGAACCAAACCCATAGACTATCATGCATGACAGACTCTGCAATGCTCATGTGGTAAAGGTCACTCCATTTTGCCTTCCTGGCCACTGGACAGAGTGTGGTCTTCATTTACTACCAGCAGTTTGAGAACTGTCTATATTACCTAAGTAGTCTCGCTGCTGTCTGAAAAGGAAGGTGGCTTGCAGAACATTTTAAACAGCTAAGACAGACTGAGCTCTTTGCCCAATACTGGGGGGAAAAAGCTGAAGAATTCAGAAGACCGGAATCAATGACCTGTTCTTATTGACAAGATGTACCCCACACCCACTAGAAGCCTGCCAGAGATCATGGGTGGAAAACAACCATTGAGAGCTAAACAGAATTGCTGAGAGATGGAGAGTAAGTTAAAAGAGCAAGAACTGTCACCACCTACCACTGATGGGAGAAGTGGTGGCAATGGTAGAAAAAGTTTGCAAAGAGCAGAAATAACTAAACTTGAGGACCTATAAGACCAATATGTTATTAATCATCAGACGTGTTCACTGCTTCCTAATTAAGGTATTAAGAACTACCACAGAATACTGCTGTTTTGAAGTGCAGTTCTTTACCTTCTCATTTGTTTTGGCTTCCAAAAACATGTCAGCGTGCATTTACACAGCGTCCTACCATTTCAGAAAAGCTTGGACACTCATAGAAGTTTTTAAGCCTAATTTTCAAAGTAATCAATGAATTAAACAACAACCTGAACTTCTATAACAATAGACATCATTAAAGATCTAAGCAACACCTGTGCCTTATGGTGAGTCATAAATACTGGTATGAGTTGGAGAGAAAACATCACTTGTTTGGATCCAACCTCAGTAAAGTGAATGCTGAGCCTGACATCTTCAGAAATAGCACAAAATATGCTTTCTTAAAAAACAAAACAAACAAAACAACAACAACAACAAAATCACACCCCACCACCACCTTTCCACAGTAATAATTACAATAATTACATTTTTAATGTTAATAGTCACACTACCCAAATAATTGTGGGCCAAAGTTTGTACAAAGTAACCACCTCACTACTGCTATCAGCCTTACACTGGAAAGCACTTAACACTTTACAGTGACAGCTTGACTGTATAAATCAAAGTGAAAGTAAGAGAAAATTAGGAGCTGTGCTGAACTGCCTTATGCCTACTAGAAGAAATGAAGCCTCAAGGCGCAAAAAACGTCTGACCATGAAATAAAGCGGCCTTCTTTCACCAAGACGTATCTTTCTTATGGCAGTTTTATTTTTTGATGGTATAAATTGAAGTTATCAACACAGCCTGGAGTGGCTGAACCAGCCGTAAAAGAGCAAAATCCACAACACCCTCCAGGACCTACTAATTGTTCATGTAGTCCTGCCCACCCCAGTTCAGCCTCATGTCTGGGTGTTCAGCTGGAGGCACAACATTGAAGTGGCTGCTTGCTTAAGTTACTTTACATGCTGGTTTACCAAAAAAGCAAATGTATTACTTGTCATGGGAAGCTGTGTCATTTTCTAATGCACAGAACAGGCTTCCTTGTGGTGCTATTTAAGATGGCTGCCTTATTACTCGGTAGAATACGTCCATAAAGAATCAAACTCCACAAACAACAGCAAAAGAAAAGCAAAGTAACAATTCTTGTAAAATGGAAAGCTCAAGAATTTATGAGGCAAGTTGTCAATCCCATCTACTCTTAAGTCTCTCCACATAATGAAGCACTAACCCCCAATGAGCTCCATTTTTAATTTGAGCAAATATCTGGCATAAGCTGCACAGAATTTCCTCATATTTACTACAGAAAAGCAGAACTTGTTCAAAGGTTTTACGCTGTTCAGACAATAATTTTGGATACAACATTTTGCTTCTAAACATTTTGCTTTCTCTTCTAGAGAAGAAAAGGCAAATTGAAAAACTACAATGCACTCCTAGCAATTTAGGTAGCTTAAGAAGCTAATTATTATGTTTCATTCCAAATGAAATGCTTTCCATTAATCAAACCCAGGAGTTCGCAGGGTCATATCCAGTCTAACAGTCCGTGAGATGAAATGTTTAGCATTCAAATGCTAACTAGAAGCAATGAATCTTAGAAGGACAGTAAGACTGGGGACCATGTTGATGACAGCTTAATAGGAACTTTTAATGAAGAAACTACCAAAGTTAACAGAAAGGTTTTCGAAATATTTTCACCACTTTTCTAGCATCAGACTTATTTCTAACGTCCTGAGCTTCCTGCCACCCATCTCAAATGTTCATTCCAAAAAGGGCACAATAGGGAAATTTATGCCTGAAATAAAGATGGTGGGGCTTTGAACAGCAGACCCACGTTACTGGCACTTGAGCCTGTAACTTGGACGTTGTTAATGACTTCACAGGGCTGATGGAAAAAACATTAAATAATGTGCAAGACTGCACGAAAAAAGAAAAAAAAAAAAAAAAAAAAAGAGGTTCTCAGACCAATAGTTATCGAGATCATGGCTCTTTCAGGATAGCCTGGTAGGAAAAAAAGTCTGTGCAATCCTGTTTGCAAAAATCTGTGAGGCATCTGACACAGAAAGTGGCACAGGGGCATAATTCTGTATTCATCTGTATTCAGTGTAGGTGCTAACATTTTGGATTTGATGCATTATTACACATTCTGGCCTGAAAAGTCAATGTCCAAGACCCTGACGACAGGCAAAGGAATCTAGTGAATGTTAATAGCTACCTTTTTATTAAGTTATGAGATAAACTAGACAGCAGGCAACAGCTGGGAGAGGCTGTGTGTCAATCAGTGGTATCTTGAATAGCAGCCAAACTTTTATGTTCCCTGAAGTAACAGATTGCGCCCAAAAGGCAACACTGACTGCCTTCAATAACAAAGGTCCTGGATGACTTCAGCTATTACTCAGTAACCATAAAGACATAGATGAGTGTGATATATGGTCACTCATATTTGTTTGAATGATTTTTACATTTCATTTTATGTGCATAGCCCTAATATCTGGAACGAAGGGTAATGCGTAATCAATCTAGGAACCAAAGGACAAGATGTGTCATATTGCATTAGAAAGGTGAGGCAGGGTTCCCATGCTAATGATTTCTACTGAGTATATTCTAGTTATATGGCAAAAGCAAGGATTCACAGACATCAGCCTTGCAGACAGACAGCAGTCTACCTGCCGTAGCAGGTAACAAGCAAGAAGCTGAACCCCAATGAGATGCATGACATGGTGAATTTTTTCAAGTAAGGCTCAGCCATTAAAAGCACAACTTTATTGTTGAACTCACAGTTCAAGATTGAAACAAGGTTTTACTCTGAATGTTAAGCAGCTAATGTTCGATTCTCAATTCTATAAGGCACAATTTACAAGGAGTTTTGGACGTCCTTAGTGTGATCTCAAATATGGAGTACAAAACTGGGAGCATTACTTTGTCAACATAAACAATCTGCCATCACAAGGGCATTTTCATGACTTCTACATCTTCTACAAGGTGGGAAGGGATCCTATAAATCTCAGAGTTTATTTTGTTTTTCCAATGTAAACAAAAATAGACTAGGAACAGTTCTTGTACCTTGCTTGAGTCTCAGTACCAAGTAGTGCTCTGCAGCAATAACTGAAACAGAAACCTAACTTTGTCAACCAGTGCCTGTCCTCTGTGTCTCTCTACCTGTAAAGCCTGACAGCTGGTCTAGGTTCCAGAGTACCACCTACACAACTAATTGCTATGCCTGCACTTAATGGCTTATTTGCAAATGATTTTTGCTTTACAAGGCACAGTTTTCAAATAGCACAGAAAAATCATCTTCATAGTACAATCAAGTTTCTTCTGTTCTAGTAGCTCTTAAGTAATTGAAATGATTGCTTCATTTCAAAAATTACAGGAAAAATACGACTTTTTCCTTGGGCTACAGGCTTATTATAAAAGCTGTCTGGACATAGTACCCAAACAGTACCAGACAGAAAAATTCGTATTAGCTATTGTTTAAAAGATTCAGTAACAAACCCAAAGACATTGGAGATAGAGGTGCATAAGAAAATTCAACACAAACTTCATGGATTTAATATGTACACTGACTGCTTATTACTACTACTCTACTGAAAAGTAATGGACTATCACCACCTCTTATATCTGAAGATTATAGAACACTTGGTTTAAAAACACATCTCAGATGTTCCATATTTTCATGTTTCTTACAGGTTGATTAAAACAAGACAAGCAGACAAAGCATAATTTCTTACTATTATTAAAAACAGATGTTAAGCATGTGAGAAAGCCATTCAGCTCTCAGATCCGCTTTTCCTTTTTCAAGCCTTGCATTTTTGAATACACAGCTCAGCACATTAGGTCCACCTATCCAGAAATGATCTTCCAATCCTAGGAACCATTTCCACCTAGGAAACTTGCACAGAGTCTTAGCAAGCTCAGTTTAAGTGCACTGACTTCACAGTCACCGGGTACTTCAAGCACTTTGAAGACGATAGCTGATAAAGCTGATAAACTACATGTATGCAAAATGCATTTCTGATCACTGTCCCTCAGTACTAGGCCTGGAAGATTCTCGTATCACAACCTCCGCAACCACTGGGGTCAGATATAACAGAAAGAAATGGACAGGCATTTTCATGGGACAAGGAGCACCTGACTCCCAGGCAGTCTCCAGCAGAACCAAGTGCCAGCTTCATGAGGATGAATGACAAGCTACTACCTGTCATCAGAGAGGTCTTAAGGGTCTGTCTGTGAAATCAGTTAGTTTTGAATTTTGGGATTTTACTTTCAGTCAGCAATCAGAAGAAAATAGTGAACTAAACACATAAGATAGAAGGCTGAGTAAGGAAGCTGATGGAAAAGTTTTCATATAACATTGTCCTTGGGAAAGATATTTGCATAAAGATAATGCATTTATGACGAATTCTTACTCAACATTCAACTTTTGGTTGCTATTCTCATTACTACATTTGCAGTGCAACAAGCAATGCTGGAAATCTGGTCTTCAGCCCAGAACACATTTTCAGTCCAGGTGTAAAAGTTCAATGTGCAAATAAAGACACTGCCAATTATTCTAACACCGTCTCTCCCCAGCACATTGGCATACCCTCTATTTCTGTATTTCTGTATCCACAGATCACTATGCAATTTTACTTCAACTTACACTAGTAGAGATAAATGAATCACAGCAAAAAAACCTTCAAAACCAAGAATTAAAACATGAAAATTAATTTCTTAGAAGACTCAGCCCACAGGTACCTGTCCAGATGTCTTTTAAATCAAACTGAAACCTAAAGTTAAACCCCTGATCACTTACAGGAGAAAAAAAAAAATCTTGTTACAAGGCTCAAAAAACCAGACTATCACATTGAAAGCATATGCAAATATTGCTTAATAGGCCTAAAACTGTTGTCTTACCTATTTAATTTCCTATCAGTTTTGATTACAGATATCTCTTTAGTATTCTTATACTAAAAATTAGTTTAATCTGTCACAGCATAATTCTAAGCTTTTTCCAGCTCCTTCCGTAAATCCATACTAAAACTTCTTACCGTACTCGACAAAGAGACAAGCACAAAACCACAAAGCACCTTACTAAATTTTCTTAATATTTTTAAGTGAAAGTAAGGAGACTGGTGAGATCACCACCAGTGTTTAATTAGAACTTATAGAGATTCACTCATTTTGAAAATTTCAAACATATAGCTACAAGGCAACTTCCAACAGATTATTTAGCCTAAAGACTTTGGTAATTAGAAATAATGTCAAATCCAGCTATAAACAGCAGACTACAGATATGCCTTTTGAAAAGGAAGCCCTGAAGACCAATTTAAGCATAGAAAAATCTTGCTGTTACATGATTTCTTAAACTAGTATTTATCTTCAGAAGTATTCTGGGATCAGCTGTTTATGAATTTTGAAGAAAAAAAATGCTAAAATTATCTAATTGCTGCATTTGCCACTTTTCGAAGCACATGGAGCAGTCAAATTTGGAATTACTGAATGCATATTTGTAAAGGTACTAGAAAAATGCCTGCATCACTACTGCAGTAATATAAATCCAAATTCCACTCCCCCCCCGCTCTCCCCCCCTAAATAAGTAAAAAAAACCTCTAAGACACCATAACTTGAATAGGAGACAGCAGATGCCTGTTTCATTCTGTAGTGAGAGCAAGCAGCAAAACAGAGACAGGGGTAAGAAATGCTGGCTTTATCCAGCAGGAAACATAATTATAGAGGAAGTTTCTGTATCAGAATCAAACATCCAAACTGTTTTTTTCTGGGCTGATTATTTCAGATACTTATAATACGATGGTGGTTGGCACAGAAATGTTTTCTGCAAAAGACAAAAATATGCAGATATTTATAAGGGACAGCAATTCCTAAATATGACCATTTAAGAAGAGGGACTTGGGCAAGCACAGAGCCATTTGCTGCTAGTCCAACACTTCTGCTACCCTAAAGTGTAGTGACAACATATAAGAAAATGCCAGAAAGCCAAGCAGTTAGCTCATCTTGCTTAAACGAGGTGGAAGATGAATAGCAGCAAGGAACAGAAAGCAAGTTTTATCCTAATTAGGACAGCCATTAAGATCTCTGTGAAAGGCTGACAGGCCAGCAGGCTTCCCCAGGGAAAGAGCCCAAATGGCCTCACGCCTTTGCTTGTGTCAACCAGCCCCAGGCTGCACGCTCCAACACCCTTGGTGGCCAGATGCCCAAGTGGGCAAAAAGGAAACAAGTTCTTCCCTGAAAGACAGCCTTCCATATTACTTTAGGAGTGTGCAGAAAAGAAGAAAAAGGGTTTCAGCTAACAGAAGATTAATTTTTACCCTAGCTTTCAAGGAAGCAAGGCCTACAAAGTCATTCTGTGCATTTAGCAGCACGTGAACTAACAAACAAGGTTTAAGCCTCTTCAGTAGCTTCCAAATTTGACAGAGAGAGACAGAAATCTCCAGAGGTCTGAAGGGGCCAGGGGACCGCTCTTTGTGCTTCCCGCTCTCCTCCTCTGCGCGGCCACAGCACGAGCGCTGCGGCATTAGCACGCACCAGTGAGCCACCAGTAAAGCACCAGTGACTCACCAGTAAAGCATCAGCACAAACTCTTCCTGGGCTGGCGAAGCTGCAGGGCTCATGGTGGAGCAGACACGGGGTAACAGAAACCACTCAGCACCGAGAGCCGCAGGAAACTCTGCCTCAAGCAGCTGTGGGTTTGGGTTTTTGTGAGGGGCTTCTCCCCTTCTCACCTTCTATAAAATAATTTGGATGAAAGTGATTTTGTGTCTAGTTAATGAGTGAGCCTTAGTCTTTCAGGTGCCATTGGACTGCATTTCTTGCAGATCTTGTAGTTCTCTACACGGATTTGAAAAGAACTTCTCAGCATCAAAGAAAATATAACGGGAAAAGTTCAGCTACAGACTGGCTCACTCTAGAAAAAGATCTCATTACGTTTAATGATATATTTAAGCTGATTCAAAAGTTATGAATACATCAAGCCTCATACGACCTCAAAGATACAACAAGGTTTCAGTACAAAATTGAAGTAAAAGAGTTGACAGGAAAGAGGAAAAGCTACTGACAGGAAGGAAAGCGACCAGCTCTTAGTATCAGGATGAAGCCTAACATCTCTTGGCTCTCACTGTGGCTCTTTCATCATTTCTTAAGTTCTGTCCTCAAAACCCAGCACTCAAACACCATTCAATTTGGTTTCTTATGAAGGAAGACAGCATGGCTCTGTTTTCACAAAAAGACAAAGTTTCCTATCATCCTTGGGCTTTCAACAGGCCTCAGACATCAACAGAGCTGTATACTCCTGATTTAAAAAAAGAAGGCCACAACTAAAAAAAAGGAGAAAACTGTATCAAAAATAACTGGATTATTTTCTCTATATGAAAGGGAAGCAGATAAACTCTATGGTCAAGAAAAATGAGACCCAAGCTTTGTATTGTCTGAATATGAAATTCTCAGTAATTTTAATAAAATTACAAAGAGAAGAATATGAGCTTGAAAAGCCAGTCTCATGCCAAGTTAGAAGCTTTGATGATAAGATAAAGATAAAACACCACAGGGGTGATTCACATATGCCTGTACTTTCCCATAACGGGTATTGCTTTTATGAACTAGGTAATGAGGAATAAACTTTGTGATATGTTAATTTGTTACAGCTAGAAAGTCCTTCTACTGAACAAAAGGAAGAGCCACTTTCCCACTTAAAACCAAGCATGTTTTAAGAGACAAATTGCTCTGTCATGAAAATACTTGTGAAGCAAGGGTACACACACACACACAAAACTAAAAGCTAATGTTATAATTTCATGATACATTAAGGAAAATGCAGATTAAGTTACATCAACATAGTATCACATCCAAAGTTCTTAACTGGTGTTGCATTAACATAGCAATGAACGTTTGAATTAGTTGGTTTTAAGTCAAAATGGATGTTAAGCAGCAGCTTTTTGAACTATTCTCCCAAAGGAATCTCCCTACTTCTTTATTAATTTTAACCAAGAAATAATTTCTAAAGACAGCTTGAATTTTGTTTATTTTCTACTATGCAAATAAATTCCTATAGTAAACTTGCATGATGGTTACTAAGAGACAAATCTAACAATTTTAGTCAACATTTATATTAAAGTAATACGGCAGCAACAGAAATTCAGTCTGTCCTTAGGAAAGATCCCTGGCGAAAGTCTTCTAAGTTGTCCAAGTACAAAAGAGGAGACACACTGAATTCAGAGAAGTTTGGAGATGAAATTTCTGGTTGACTTCAGGGGGAACATAAGCAAATAGTAACAGAATAATGTGAACTATTACAAAATTACTCTGGCCATGATCACACTTCCTTTCTTATGTTCTTTCTTATGTCTGACACAAAGGGACTCGGAAATCCAACTGCTGGATATTACTCTTTCATGTTTTCTAACAAACCTCTTAACTATGATACTAAAGCTTGGGATTCATAACCATTTCTAAACATTCAGACAAGGATCCTAGATAGGTTTCCTAAATGAGCTAACTTTATGATCACTAGTAGATTAGTAGCAATCACTAATAAGGCTGGTTGAAGAGCTCTCCAGAAGCAAAAGATGAGCATTTCTGGAAGTCAGATAAGTACTTCCATTTCCTTCTGCCACAAAAAATAACCTATTTATAATTTCTGAAGTGCCTTATACAGTTTTTAGATAACATTTTAACCATTATTTCGGACTTTGTTTGATACTGAAAAAAAGAGAGATACAAAAGGAATGGTGGTTCAGTAATAATGAAAAAAATCGTACCAATAGTAAAAGGTATGTAACAGGCACAGAGACATACTGATACAACTTGTGACAATTCCCATTACTGAAGAGCACTGGGACTATAGCTTTTCCCTATACAAAAATGGATATTGAGTGTTTATTGAATTAATAATGATTAAATTCTGATTCTCAGCATCTGCTGAAAGCCCTCACAGGTAACTGAACTTCCCCGTCCAAATGGAGCGATTGGGTAACTTAGAGCATCCTGAAGAACATCTCACAAGAAGGAAAACACTGCTCTGTGTGTAAGAGTTCTGAGAGTTGATGCTCATGCACATTTTTTATAACAGGGAAAACTGCTCAGTTACTGCAAAAGCTATGCTAGCACTGGACACAAACTCACCTAGGATCTGAAAGTTAACTAAACTCTTGGTGAGATTTTTCTGCACTAAGAAGAACAGCCAATGTTTACAAAGCATTTGTTTCATGCTGCCAGTCTATTGCCATCCTCTCCCTCTCTCTGAGTGCCTTTTCCTGCAAGCCACAGTCCGTCAATGCATTACTCCCACACTAAATATGTTTGTGCTACTGCTACTTCTTCACATCAAGCCAGACTGGCAATTATTTTTTCATATTTCATTTCCTCAGGTTTCCATGCTTTATTTCACAGGCTACTTTCTATACGATAGACCTCCTGCGAACCCTTTTCCAATTTTTTAGCAACTCCTATATTTAGTAATGATGAAGTCATTCTCAAACTGCTTTGTCTATCGATATGATGTCTATATTACCACATTCTCCACTTAAGATCAGCTATGAAATGTGACACTGAAAGTATCTGGCAGTGCTTACAATGAAGGTCTTTAAAGTCTTTACAATGGGATACAAACATACAGATGTTGATGTTTATATTACATTTTCTGGTTCTGGCTTTTTTGAGGGGTTTTATGTTTGTTTGTTTGTTTAAGTATCTACATACTTGGATGCATATTTTATATTTTCAGCATCTGCATTTTTTAAAGAATGCCAGTTTAACTAGCATGCAGGATATTTAACATTTGATTACTTTGAGTAAGGAGAGTCCTTACTCATTCCAAAATTCCACTTGCAAATCCCTTCGCTCAACTAAATTCCAGAGTTTTGTTTCATTCTTTAATTAACATTAAGGAAAGGTTTAATGACTTCTACATAACAAAAGAAAGTATCACCATTTTTTGCTGTTCTTAACACGTAGCCTCTACAAACCTAATTTCCACAAACTTAGGGCTTAAATAAACATTATCGAGCAATGAGTTATAGTAATATATAGCTATCTACAGAATATACTATATTTACACTATATATAATAAAGCGTAATACAAGATGCTGAAGCACAGAATTCTTTTGTTGCTTTCTGCAGAGTCCATGCCTAGCTCCAGCATGGCATTAACATGCTAAGTTTAAAGGCCTGAAGAACTTCTATAGCACGACAGAAATATATACCCAAGACACTCGGTTTTGGCATTATATATCCAAGATTTTCTCTGTACTAATGAGTTTCTGAAAGCTGATTCAACATATTTTGTCTTTTATGATAAATAACTAAGTAATAAACATGATAGATCATAAAAAATAGTTCATGCTCTAAAATATGCTGTTTAGTCAAAGTTTTTATGACAAAAAAATCATGTAATTTAACCCTATTTTCCATTTTGAAAAAAAAAGTTGCAGTATGACTACCCTATGCTCACATGAACAGTTTTTGCTAAATGTTTTATGTAGTTATTACAATATCTGCTTATATTAGTTGTTCAAGACTATTTTATTAACAGTGTACAAGTCATTACACTAGTTAAAGTCAGTAAAGAGTAGTTAACCAGTGAGTGTGTAACTAGATATCCAGCTCCTCTGTGGGAAAGTCTCATAAAAATGAAATGGCAACATAACATTAAAGCTTTTCTAAGTGTCAAAAATTTCCAAAACCACATAGAAATACATGTTAGTGCAATCCTATTTTGTAATGGTGCTATTTTACTGGCTGTGCACGTAAAATATCAGCTATGTGTATACACAGTTCGGAAATAACCTCTGTAAAAGAAGTCAGAAACATAAACACAGATTAAGACAAATAGTAAAAACAAAACTCTTTTGAAATAGAGGACAAATCCACTTATTTCAATGATTCTAGTATTTTATCCTAGAGGTTTTGTCTTTACACTTCCACATGTTTAATTATTATTTCAAAATATTTGCATTTCTTTCACATTGGACAATCTCATGAGCCATTTCACCACTGGCTTCAGTTTCTGGCCAATTTTATTTTCTCATTCACTAACAAGCTGTACTGTTTACTTATGCCTCAGTACATTATGCTATTTATTGTATTTCAAAATGTGTTTCCCACAACACTTCCCATAAAGATTATATACTAAAACTACTTATATTAGCCTCAGGTTCTGCTAAATCGCATTTTGACACCAAAGTTGTCTTTCTCCACCTAATAATGGCTTGATGAAAACTGTGCAGGGAAAAAAACAGCCTTGCACTAGGCTCTTACGAGCACCTTTGGTTCTGCTTTAGACAATTCAGAAAAGCTGCAGCTGGGAGTTCTAAGCCTGAAGAACAGCAGGTTATACAGAAAAGCCAAGCTTTGGATTTGACAGGGAACAGAGAACCTTCTGGGAGTACTGAAACATATGTAATTAGACTGATGTGCCAAGCTAGTGAGAAGTAAAACTGAGTTTCCAAGAGCAGAACATCCATGTTTGATATTTGGAGGAGTTAACCATTTGCAAAGTCCAACATCCTGCACCCTACACAGCAGCAAAAAGCTGATGCTTCACGTCGTATTTTGCTCAAGGAAAGAAAAGTACACATCTCCTTTTACACCTGCACACTGCACTTTTCTGATGGAGAAGGTCAGCTTGTAACTAGGGGAATGGCTATGCAGCATATGCCAACAAGCTCCATTTGCCTCTGAGACAAGCCAAAGTGTTAGTCAAATATTGAGCCAGGGCCAATTGCACTGTGCACAGATATTGCAGCCTGTTTCTCTAAAGCATCTCTCTTGGAGCCTGCACAGTATGTCAGAAGAATGATCTCAAAACTACACCTGAGCACCACACAAGTCTGCAAAAAATGAAACACCAAAGCACTTTTCACAGTCGGTATTATAATGTGAACTGTGAAGAGTTCAGAGCTTTTAATATAAATTACACATTCAGACCGCTCAGACTCTCCATACAGACCTGAGAATTGTTAAACTCAATTCAGGTTTAGAAATGAGAGTTAAATGTTTCTCAGGTCAAGTTTTTGGATACTAATATCCAGAACATGTAGTTTTTATTTGTCAGGTGTAACACTGAAGTTCTGACTACTCTTGAAAAAAAAAAAAAAAAAAAAAAAAAAGAACAAGAAGTAAATACAGAGAACAGTGCATGCTACTGACAAACAGCACACTAAGTCACTAATAGGAAACAAAATCTACACACACTTTCTTAGTCTTATTCTGAAGTAATGTAATTTTGTGCAATGCTGATAACACTCTTCCATTTGCTTACCTGAAGTAGTGAGCAAGTGTGTGCAACCTGTAGGAATTCAAAAATCCTTTTGTAGCTCGTTTGCATTATAAGCTCTAAAATATGCTCTTTCCTGTTGAACTGTATTTCAATGTCATTTCACAATGTCTTAGCTTACACTTGAAAAGAATTTAAATGTTCACATAAATAATGCTAGGTTTTTAAAGGATGTTAGAAATTTGGTAATGTAAATTAAGACTGTATGTATGTTCTCTTAAGAGAATAATGACCATTACAAATTCCTGTTTAATGCAGGAAACTAAATGAATGATTTCTCTGAACAACAAATGCCCATTATTTATGGGTACTTAATTTAGGAGATCAATTTAAACACATCTGAAATCAAGGTCACTTAAAAAACCTAACTGAGATTACTTGCAACACAAAGACTATTTATTTCCTGTATACCATAATTCATTAATTAAGTTACACGTAAGGTTAAAATATAAGTACTTGAAAGGCCCACTCTGCTTATTTATTACGAGATTCCACTAACAAGGAAATTGTTAGAAAACAGTAAGTTTTTTAACTTAAAAAAAGAACATTTTAGGGTAAAGAATATTTTTTGCTTGATTTTAATGCAATAAATTCATGAGAAAAAATGAAAACTTAAGTTAATACAGAATTAGGAGTAAATATAATGGGATAATTTTCTCAAATTACTTCTACTTATTCAGTTGAATTGACAGAACCACAGAATGGTTGAAGCTTGGAGAAACCTCCAGAGGTCACGTAGTCTCCAGCGCTGAAGACTCCACAACTTATTGAGCAAAGTGCTCCTGTGTCTGACCACCCTGACAGTGACAACCTTTATGTTTACATGGAACATCCTGTATTTCAGTTTATACCCTTTGCCTCTCATCCTGTCTCTGGATATCAGTGACAGGAGTCTGGCTCCATCTTCTTCACTCCCTCACCACCAGATCTGATCAGACCTCCCTGAGCCTTCCCTTCTCCAGGCTGAAGAACCACAACTCCCTCAGCCTCTTTGTGTATGTTGGACGCTCCAGTCTCTTCATCATCTCTGTGGCCCTTCACTGGGCTCAATCCAGTATGCTCATTCTGGACACCACCCTAGAGCCTTCAGATTTTATTTGTTCATCTTAGTGCTCAAAGTAGGGCAATAAAATGCATAAGAGTGTGATGTTAATTAAGAAAGCCTAACATTTAAATAATAACAACACATAGTTTTCATAGCTTTTGCTCTGTGCTGCTTGCCTTCCTCCCCATTTTATAAGCAAAATGAAACAAGTATAGTTAACAATAAATTCATATTAACAATAGAGTTAAAACAAGCATAGTTGATTACATGTATTCTCCAGAATAAGCAAGGAGTACTGATCAGTCAAGACACACATTTTCTCATGATCAAACTATCACATGAAATGGATGGTTTGGAACAGGCTGCCCAGAGAGGTTGTGGAGTCTCCTCTGGAGACATTCAAGACCCACCTGGACACATTCCTGTGTGATCTGCTCTGGGTGAACCTGCTTAAGCAAGTGGGTTGGACTAGATGATCTCCAGAGGTCCCTTCCAACCCCAACCACTCTGTGAAATGCAGTATCGCCATTGTATCACTATTTTTTAATCGTAACTTTTTAACTTCAGGGGTGGGGTGCAGTGAGGGAGGAAGCTTTGTTCAAACAAGAGGGGACATCACCAGATAAAGTAAGTGATGGTAATCCAAGAACTGTGGGGCTTTTTGAAAGATAATCACAACAGATGAAGGTGATATTTAGCCAGCCTCACAAAATACTCTTTCCCTGCAGCACTGTAAAACACCAGGTGGAGTTTCCCCCTAAAAAAATCCAAACGCAACAGTGAACTTTATCCAGGAAAATTTAAGGGGTCCTATCTCCTTCATCAACCCATCCATCTATAGAGTAACATACTACCTGATATTAATATGGATATCAGAAATTAATTCAGCAGCCAGTATTAAAAAGAAGCATACAGGCTTTCTATGTTGTAAAGAAATATACATCTTTCTATAGTATCCATGAGATACACAGTAAAATGTTTCCTGGAGGGGAAAAAAAAAAAAAAAAAAAAGGGTAAAAAAACCCCCCCACACAACTGTAACTAAAGGGCTAGGGAAAAAAAATGTATCTTCCATTTACTGCTGAGCTCTACAGTTTCCATTCTGATCAGAATTAACAACGCTGACCAGTCCTGTTTTACCATGAATGACGTGCCCTGTGACTTGCAAGCTGCAGTGTGAGGCTGCTACTTCTATTGTCAAATCTGTCCGTTATGTTTTGGTTTAGACATGAAAAAATTCTAAAAAAGTGTCATTGCTGCAGGCTGAAGTATACACAGTTTTGGGAATACTACTTAGTTTTTAAGTATCAGGAAAACACACTGAAATCCAAGTTTATCTCACTCAGGAAAAGACTTGATAATCTGTGAATACCTTTTATTTTCTTTTCTTTAACCGCAACTATCATTTAATAAGAGTTTTATATATGAATTTCCTTCTCATAAGGAACTGTGTGTGCTTCTAGAAGGTGGTGACGCTATACTAGATTTGACTGGGTAGATTGGAAACACTTCTTAAAAGAGGACTACAGAAGAAAAAAAAAAAACAACACACACCACCAAACCCAACTCATCTCCTTCTATATGTTTCTTTAATTTATTTGCTCCTGTGCCTACATCAGGGAATAATTTTAGTGTCTTTTGCTTGTATCCAGGCCTGTTTTCCATTCTGAGTTCTGCAGACCAGCTGACTTTGCCATCTAGGTCCTTTACTGTAGCACTAATTTCTCTTCTGAAAGGGAAATTGACTCTTAATAATTAAGAGTGTTAATTACTGACCTGTTACTTTAATTCATTTCAATTTTAAAATTTAAATTCAAATTTGTCTCTGGTTAAAAAACTATATTTGATTTGGGATACAAGGATCAGGTGGTTAAAGAGAAAGGAGTATGAATATAAAAATGATCACATCGAACAGGAAAAAAATTCAGAGAGTTCACAGTTCTCACAGCTTGAGTACAAGATAATAAGTCATAAATCTTCAAAATATGACAGATGAAACTGTAGGTCAAGGAATACACATCTATAAGTGCAATAACACTGTGGATAAGAAAAATATAAATATGATTGGAGAAGAGTTAAAAGAATATATTTAAAAAAAAGACATGCGGGTACCTGGAAAATGGCATAAATGTAGCATATGCTTACTGATGATACACCACTTGGTTTAACACTTCATTAATCTAGAAAATGAATAAATAGCAGTATTCTCACATCTGGACTTCATTTAAAACGTTGCCATTTTCCACATGAGGACTTGTTAAATTCATGGAGATAAGCATGAATAGAAGAATTAAAGTTGTCAAGTAACTGCCTGAAGGGTAAATGAAAGGAAAGGCAGTGTTGAAAAGGCATAGCATCATCTGCAAAAAAAAGTTACAAGTGCAATTCTTTGATGATCATTTTCTAAATTGGTAAAAAAAAAAAAAAAAAAGGATTAATGAAGCACAGGAAAAGTGACCATAAAACCAGCCCTGAAAAAAAAGCTAAAAAGGAGATAACAAGGGTTCATTTTAACCACCCAGGCAACAAGACTCTGGAGCAGTCTTGAGAGAAGTTGAGACAAATTTTCCCACATTCTTTTATTAATTAAGTCTTCCTTAGTTTAAGATATTGTATCACTGATAGAAAAGGCCCCTTCTAGATTCTGTGAAAGTTTAAACAGATTTTGTTTTCCTTTACTCTTTTGTGCTTCTTTTGCAGAAGGGCTGGTGGCAGACACAGAGGAGCTTCCTGCCAGTTCGTTAAATTGACAAATTAGTTAAGTTCCTCTTGTTCTTGATCCCAAGAGCATTTACAAGTTCACCCAACAAAGCATACTGGCAGACATTTGTGATGGGATTAGAATCGGGCAACAGAAACAATGCAGATTAACTCAAGTGGGGGGAAAAAAAAAAAAAAATCATTATATTGCCATCACTGACAAAGGCAGCTGAAGAAAAGTTACAGGCAGAAGCCTGAGAGACAACAGAGTTCCACATAGCAGAGCCATGGGAAAACTGTCTAAAAGCTCATTGCCACATCAAGCATTCAGACACACACAAACACCACACTGAAAAAAATCCTACTTAATGAAACAAAATAATCTATTAATTCCACTCTGAAATAAGTGTGAAAAGAACAGAGTTTCAGTAATACAGCTGTAATTTTCTGGCTCTAATGATGAGCGTATTACTGGATGGATCTATTAAGGAATACATACAGGAAGAGGTGCTGCCCAACTCTTGACCTATTTTTTTTTCCATCATATAAAACCTATATTATTCCACAACTCATACTTTTCTGATTTCAGGTCTACTTTGATTTGAAAGGAAAGTTTTTGACCCTTGAAGGAATGATTCAGCACCTTCAAACTCCACATTACTAGCCTTTGGTCTCTTGCTGGTTTTCAGCACCTGAACATTCTCAGGTGCTTATCACAACAAGGAAGAAGCCATATCTTACTTTTTCAGCCCTGGATGCTATAGTTTGTGTACATGTTACCTTTTAATTCAGAGGGCTAAAGACAGTCACAACTGTAAAGGAGACAAAAGAATCCTAAGCAGTAAACTTTGTGTCTTATTTTATAGGTAAATGTATCATTTATAGAGATAAGTAAATATATGTACTACTCACATAATATGCAAACTACTACTTACAATGTAATTTTCTTGAAACAGTTCTGCTGTTTCACATCGTAGCCTAGTGTTGTTCTTGTCATTTATACAGCATTTAACATGATTTTGTCTGGGAAACGCCACCTAATCTAATAGGCTGAATGATATTAAAGTTTCTTAATTTTATTTGGGCAAAGTTCTTTCCTTGGCCTGAGATGAATAAATCACACATTTTTTCATAAACTGTACAGTATAAACTAGATCTTAACACAATTCTGATTGCATTTCCTTTTTTCCTCTAGTTATTTTATCTCTATAGGAAATTTCTTCCTGTTTTGTTACAATAAAGGGATAATGCACCTCTGCATTAGTGTAAAAATAGACATAATTATCTCCAAAGTAAAATTCAGAAAAATTTTGCAGATAAACTATGACAAAAGTTCACACAAGAAAGACAGACACTCTCTGAGAAGAGCACAGTGTAACCTAAGAGGGACTAAACTCCTCCAACCTCTTCCTCATTATCTTGGGCGAGCTTAGGTGGCAAAGTTGCTAAAAAGCTCTCAGATGCCTCAAGTGCTCGTTCTGAAAGCATCACATACTAGAAACTGAGTACTTGAAGAATGCACTGCATACTAAGTTTTAATAAAAAATAACAACAAAACCCCATTACAGTTACTGGGAAAAACTCTATAGTTTGTTATCAGCTTTTTCTTGCTTTTTTAAATAATGGTCTTGTTACCACATCATTACCATTTCATACTCATCAACAAAATCTGACAAACAGTAAAAAGCATGCTCCAGTAGCTGTTGTTTAGCTTTACTAGACTTTATGTCCCCAATGAAAAGCACATGTCCTAAACACTCAGAAAATCTAAGTTATAACTCCCATATCACTCCAAGCATAAGAATCAATTTTCCTCTAATTAAGAATCACCAATGATGTGCCAGATAAACAAACTGTCCCAAAGGAAGTGTGGAATTTTCTTAAACAGTGAAAACAAAGTATTTCTTCTACCTCGGCAACCTCTTTAAACATAAGCTATACAGTGCTGGAGAAAGAAGCTCATTTCAATTCCTTGTAGGATTAATTAAGTAGATAAGAACCTAAACAGCATACATGTCTGTGCCTATACATACACTAAAAAAAAACAAAAAAGAAAAAACAAAAAACGCAGAATGTCACACCTGAAATGATCTAAGAATGCTCATATTCTTAATGTAATCTGGAATCTTAATAAGCTTTGCTTAAGGATCATTAGAGGCGTCCACTTGCCAATATCCTCACCACCAGCATGTTCTTTTCTTGTTTAATAATAAATAGACAGTCACATCTTCCTAAACAGAATAGTCATAGCCTATTTCAAAATTTGTTTTATAGATCTGGATTTTACTTACAAAGAATTATCCTTTCATATCAATAGTTGTTCTTTTCGTGGTTTATAAAGAAAAAAATAATTTTGTACAGCAAAGAGACTTTGTCATGTATGCATCACCATAATTAATGTAAGATTTTCAGTATGCATGATCAATCACACACTTGTTACACCATCTCATACGGCAAATATATGGCCTAGTTCTAGAAATGGGTTATCTTCAGGCCTAAAAGCACCATCTGCTCTTACTGATGCCACCAGCAAAATTGCTGTAATAAAATAATAAATTAAAAAAAAAAATCCCTAAGTAATGGCAAAGTCCAAAGCCCAGAAAAAAAATTTCAAGTCATAACTACTCTTATAGAGAACACAATTCAAATGCCAGTTAGCTTTTAACAAAAGGTGATTCAGGGTCAAATTAGTCTTACCCCTCTCCCTGGCCCCCACATTGTGCAAAGAACAATGAATCAATAAATAATTACGATGAATTAATAAAGAATTACCAAGGGCAAGTGTCAGATTTTGCACCTGGGACACAGCAACCCTGGCTGTACACACAGACTGAGGAACAAGATGCTGGAGAACAGCTTCATGGAGAGGGGTCTGCGCGTTCTGGTTGACGGCAAGTTGAACAGTATCCCTGGCAGCCAAGAGGGCCAACCGTGTCCTGGGTGCCTCCAGCACAGCATGGCCAGCCGGGCAGGGAGGGGATTGTCCCGCTCTGCTCTGCACTGGTGCGGCCTCACCTGGAGCACTGGGTGCAGGTCTGGGTGCCACAGGATAAAAAAAAAGATACTAAGCTACTAGGGAGTGTCCAGAAGAGGGCTACGAGGTTGGTGAAGGATTTGGAGAGGAAGCCATATGAGGTACAGCTAAAGTCATTTGGTTTGTTCAGCCTGGAGGAGACTGAGGGGAGACCTCATCGCGGTCCACAGCCTCCTCTCAAGGCGAGGAGGAGGGGCAGGCACCGAACAT
Source organism: Caloenas nicobarica (assembly GCF_036013445.1). Taxonomy (NCBI): domain Eukaryota; kingdom Metazoa; phylum Chordata; class Aves; order Columbiformes; family Columbidae; genus Caloenas; species Caloenas nicobarica. Next base: position 44,399,633 of record NC_088247.1, read on the forward strand.
GTCTCTTTAGTTACCAGTGGCAGAACCTGAGGGAATGGCAGGAAGATGTGCCAGGGGAGGTTCAGGTTGGACATTAGGAAAAGGTTCTTCCCCCAGAGGGTGGTGGAGCACTGGAACAGGCTCCCCAGGGAGGTGTCACGGCCCCAAGCCTGACAGTGTTCAAGAAGAGACTGGACAAGGCCCTCAGACACATGGTGTGAACTGTGGGGTTGTCCTGTGCAGGGACAGGAGTTGGACTCGATGATACTTGTAGGTCCCTTCCAACTCGGGACATTCTGTGATTCTGTCATTCTAAGATTGTTGCAAGAAAAGGCAACGTGGGGGCCAAAATAAGGAGAATGGGGAGAATTTTTTTTTCTTATTACTAAGAGTTCTTAAAAATCCAAAGTAACACAAAGAAAATAATTTACTCTTGCTAAATAACCTGCAGAAAGGTGTGTGTACATTGGCAAAGTAAACAATTTTTTCATATTATCAAATTAAAACTACTGTAAATCCATCAAAACAGAAAATTTGCCAGAAAACATTTGTTCCAAAAAACATTTGTTCCAAAAAACAAAGGAAAGGTTTTATTAGTGATCTACATAAAAACTGACAGCTTGCACTTTCTGCCAATTGATTTAGCAACTCATTATGATCATAAAGTTGCAAAACAAAGTTATTTCTTCTTGCTTCAAGTGAAAGGCTTCCAGCATTTCCTTTCGCATTTTACAAATTAAACTTAGGTATTAAATATGCATTATGCAGAAATATGGAATTATTTCTGTATACTTTGTGACTATATCTGAAAAGTCTTTTGCTGATCTAAAAACCAAAAAACTTTATCTCTGTACAGTTAATAAACTTCAAGTCTCTATGGCAAATAAAGGTAATCTTTTTTTATGTTTCATTCAAGATGCAAGTTTCTTTAACTAATCTACCTTTCCAAGACCTGTTCAGTCTTCTTTGCAGACATGCATGGAAGTGTTATCTTTCAAATATATTTTAATGCAGTAGAAATTAGATCAGCGTCCCTTTATATGTACATTTAGGTTCTCAAATTAGAAGAAGTTTATAAAAAAAAATCATATACAAAAAATAGCTCAAAGGACAGGCAAAATGTGGTCTACTGACTACCAAACAAAACAAGAACATGACTTCAGCATTACGCAATAGACATCAATACATAGTTAACTAAATCTAAGATTAAATATTCAGGTCCTCTTCTCTATGACTTAATGTTTTTGTTAAGAAGAATAAAATCTGCAACTATAATGGAAAAATTCCAGCAAATTTTCATTACACTGTCTGTTGCAAGATTGTCATCAGTTGTATCTCTATAGCAAATTTGCAAAATTTAAAGTCTTTCTGAAAAGTTACTTTGACAATTCAAGTAGGAAAAGCAGGGCAAGTAGGAAAAATAAAGTAAATATAGCAGAAAAGTGCACAGGAAGAAGCAATTAGCAAACTGCAGGAATTCTTTCCCAACTTCATTGAAAAACAGTTCTCTCTTGCCTAGATTCATGCAACCATCTCTCCTGCACATGCTTGGAAAGCCTCTTCACCAGCCTTTAATCATGACCTTCCCCTTTCCACCACTACACTTATCCTTGAACTCCAGCTTCTCAGCAGCCCTTCCCTCTTGCTCAAGCTTTCTCTGCCCTTCTTGTGATAAGCCCTCCTCCTTATCAAGAGAGATAGGAGGAATATGACAAAGTTTTAAAGCAGCACCTCTTGTGCAGTCCTCCAACTTTCCTTCCAGCAACTGGAAGGCTCCGAAACTAGAGATGGAACATGTCCAAGAAAGTTAAGTTCAGTTTGGCTTTGCAAGTTCTCACACTTTTATAGGGTAGCTTAAACTGGTGACTGATTAAAAAGAAAGTATGGAGAAGGTGAGCAAACAGAAAAAAAAAAATAGCCTGTCTTATGGGGGAAACTATTCACATAAAGTTCATGCTGCATCCATCTTCTGCCTGGTTAATTAAGATGCTGCCATATAATTTTTCTAAAGACCAAAAAAAAAGAAAAAAGCATAGACAACGCTTGGATAAAGTATGTTGACATAATCCAATATGAAGTAATTTGATATTTGTGCAGCATTCAAATACATGCAGTACGGTTAATACGCTACTGTACCTCATTTTGAAGTTCATCGCCACTTTTGGTAGAAGCAAGCATCTCATACAAAGTACAGCAGAGGTCTTCTGTTGTTGGCCCTCCAGGAGTACCCCCTTGAGATTCATTCAGATACTTTCCAACTTCACACCATAAAAAAGAATCGTCTACTTTTTCCGAAGACTTGAGACCAGATTTCTCATCACAGTAATTCTGTAAGTGATTCAGGTGGTTATTCAGAAATTTGTTATAATCTAGGCTTATAATTTTCTGCTCATCGGCCTCACCATTCACAGGGAGCTCCTCAGAGTGATCCAAATCATGCATGTCAAATGAAAACACTATATTTTTACCGAAGAACACTCTGTTATCACAATTTTGCTCTTCAGCCATCTGCATGAGGGCTGTAAGTTGTTCTTCAGTGAAGTGAGAAGCAATTCGACATGTGGCGTTACAAGCTGCAGTAGCAGATGATGATGGAAATGGCCCAAACATCTGCTTGATCGCCTTTGTCTCATCATGGCCAACACATTCTTTCCTGTGAAATGTCTTAAAGAGAAAAACAGCTCCGCTTTCAATTGCTTCTTGTCCATTTTCAGTTCCAACTGTTAAAAAAACCAAAACCAAATGTAACTTTATACACTTCAAAGTAATTCTCCTTCATTGCCTATAACATAACTGTATTCAATTTCTTGCTGCAAGTCTCATCAGAGATATGAAATGAAGACCATAACAGCAAGTAGCAATTGTTGCAAGGTACTGAAGTATAAAAGGTATACGATAATAAAGCATCTGTCTTCATTATCCTTCTACTTGCTAGAAATTCATATTAAGGATTACCAATGTTTTCATATTTTTCCAAATAAGAGGGAAAACTTGCCTGAGGTCTTAAACTCACAATAGCATATTTATGAGCTTTTTTAAGGTAACAAATTTCCACTTTGTATCAATTCACTGCCTAATCTGAATATTCATAACAGACTAAGTGTACAGAACTCTGCTGGGTATTATTACATTCTTGTAGTAATTCTCAGTAGCATTACTACATTCTTGTAGTAATTCCCAGTAGAATTACTATAGAATGTGTGTGTGTGTTTGAAAAATTGCCCAAAGAAATTAAAGCAAATAAATGCATGAATTTAGATTGATATCTACAAAATATCGTATTAAGCAAATAAAAAAATATAGTATTAGAGAAAAACGTGAATTTACCTCTTATACAAATATCTGCAAAGGTACTCAAGGAAAACATTTGGTGGTTTTGCTTATGAGGAACCTAAATGTCACTGCTAACCAAGATTTTAAAAGCCATCACACAGAACAAAATAACACCCCAACCAACCAACAACAAAAACAGCCAGCACACTGGTGTTTTTGTTTGTTTTATATGAGGACAACACACTTTTGGGTTTTTTTAAGTTAAAAATTGTGTTCTAAAAAGTTAGGTAGGTTACTCTGACATTTTTAGTAGAATTAGCATTTCTTACAGGATTGCACAATTTTTACAACATCTTAAAAGCTTACTGTTGAGATTTACAAGCTGCTGTTGTCCAGATGTCTTTACCTGGTCAATTCTTTAGTTATATTAAGGCAAAATTGTTACTTGTGACGATTCAACTTAGGTCATGTTTCACCCCAGCAGAAGTTTCAGTGGTTTGGTTGGTTGGTTGGTTTTGGTTTTGTTGTTTTGGTTTTGTTTGCTTGTTTTTTCCCCACAATGTAACAGGAAAGAGCAAAAGAAATACAGCATAAGCAGGTGGAACAAGGCTGAGTAACTAGAAACATAAAATATAAATGAAGGTGCTTAAAAATCCAGTATTTCTGGTGGATTTCCCAATGGTGCACTTTGAAAAGCTAAAAAGTATATAGAGGGGACTGGAGGTGATATTTACAGGATAATTAGATAACTATGTGCAGAAGATACATGATAAAGACAAGTACACGTACATATATGTAAATACATCTCAAAGGAAAAAGGTGGTTTGGCCTCCCTCTCAGCATTAGCTATATAAGAATTACAGAAAGAAAACCCCAACATCTGATAACTTACAGACCTAAGTCTGGCTGTATGAACCTCACTTAAAGTCACTTGTGTCAGAACAGAAGTACATGTTATTGAAGAGTAATTGTACTGAAGGATTTGAGAAAAGCTTCTCGGGTTTATTATGTGCTAACTCTCCTTTGTTATCAACAACTATTTGTGCAAGCATCTTTTTATAAAATCCTACTCATCCCCTCTGAATGTAATGAGCCAGTCGAGGTGGCAAGAGATGCACTACTTGATGCTACTCTTTCCTTTTTGTTTTTAAGCTAATCAGATCATTTCAGTAAGTGACATTTTCCCCATAAAGGAAATCAATATTACAGTATCTGTTGCCTAGGCTGAGATTTCATTTCCTTGAAATTAAGCTAAAAAACACATATAAGCATTATGTTTCTGATGATGATGGTTGGAACAGTACTGTCAGTTCAGTTTGTGCCTCAGTCACTCTAATCCATTCTGGTTTGTGTCTCTATAACATCACACATCTTTATTCAGAAGTGTGAAAGCTGATGGTTTCTTTCTAACTTGTTCTAACTAAATAATCGTGCATTTGTTTTCATTTGTTTTGTCCTCTCAACTCCATCAAATAAAATTTTACCACTATTACTTTCAAGTCTTTCAATTTGCTCTACCTACCCACCATACTCTCAGTCTTATTACTTAGGGTTCTACTCAAGATATTTGAAACACAATCAGAAAAAGAGAAAATATACCTATTAAACTGAAATGAAAAATTCTTAAATATGTGGCAGCTAGAGTTGGAGCCATGTGTTCCGTTTATGAGCTGATTAACTTAAATTCTGCTAACAGCACAAGCTGAATTAGTTTTAGTCTGTCAATCAAAAACTAAATTTCCAATCGAACTAAGTTTTTACATTTTCTTTGCCATAATGTATGTTCTGTTTTAAAAGCCTAATTACAAATGAGTGAAATTTATTATTTATTTCTCTCCGCAACAAACACTTCAAGCAGAAAACATATTTTACGTTTCTATCTGCCTATGTAGCAGGCCAATTTTTCACAATACCGATCACGTGGAATTAGGTAACACCAAGACTGTTCTCTTCGCAGAGTACTGCCACTCCAAAAGAAGTTGCTGCTGCTTTTGTTTACTAAAGGTCAAGCACAAACCATACCACATACTACACAACAATACTATCAAAAAGCAAGAATATCCACATAACAGCAAAATTATTTTTTAAAAAAAGACAGAAAACCAAACTGTGCATATACATAACAGATTAACTGGAGTTTCAAACATATTTCAGGGCAAGACTGAAGTCAAGATAGAACTAAAATTGTACCAGTATGCAAGGTATGAAGGCAGAAAGCAGCTTGGGAAAAAAAAAACAAAACAAACCCACTTAACAAAACAGTCTATTATTAGACTACTAGAGAATGAAAACATACCTATTTGTTTTGCAGCTTGTAATAAAGTTTTTAAATCACCATTTACAGTTTGATGTTCTTTTTTGTCCAAATTGTCATCAACAAACTTTATTATCTTCTTCCAAGTAAGATCAGAGTTCAGCAACTGTTCATGCAGTTTTGATCTTTTAGTCTGAAAATGCAAAATATTGGGGTTTTTTAAAATTTATTATTTCAAATTAGTATATGGAGGTTCCTTTAAAATTAAACATCAGATAAAAACAAAAACAAAACCACACAACTCTTTCCAGTCGCGCTCAGTGAGTAAGTAGTAACAATTGCAAGCAGTTTCCCTGTCACCTGTTCTTTACACTCTTGTGCATAAGCAAGGAGGAAGACACACACACACACACACACACACACACTACTTTACTCTTTCCAAGGGAGAATTCTCTGTAAAGCCAAACTCTTGCAACTTCAAGAGATTTATAGCTCCCAGGATTCAAAATTCATTTCATGTTACAGGTTCCCACAATGCATTTTTTGCTGTAATGTACTACTTCTTAGGAAAAAAAAAAAAAAGTACCTAAATTCAGTATCACTAAATTTATTTTAAACAACTCCCAGTGAATTTAGTCCAAAGTGAATTTAATATTTGAAAAGAAACGTTTCGCTCCCCAGCTCTGGCTAAGCTCTCAGCTAAAAACATACCAGGCCTGTCCAACCTAAATAAGTTTCTGAAACACAAAGCAGCAGGGCTGTAATAACACAGCCAAGTGAACCTGTCCACACAGCACGTCATGACTGTAAGGGCCTAGCAGAAATCACAAAGTTACAGCAAAGTTGACTCTGAGTCATGAAGGAATGCACAGGAAACTACACACATTCTGCCCAGTCTTGCTTGCCTGCTCTTATAAAGTAGCAACATTAAGTAAGCAAACAATTACTGTTATATACACACTAATACTTTACAATTATGCTTTGGAAAAGAAAAAAAAAATCTTTACCGTTAAATCAGCTAATCCTTCGCTGTAATCCTCATGTTTAGTGACATTTGAAAAGGAGCGTAAAGCGCCTGTAAGACGAGGCAAGGCCATCTGTTACTCATTCAGTGATCCATAGGATAAGAAATTAAATCCCAATTCAAGCACCTAGATGAGAACAAAACAAATAACATGACTTCATTAATGCTATAAATACAAACTCGCATCACAAACTTGAAAGACCTTTTTGAGCAAGGAGAGCTTGGCTGGCACTTCAATTAAACAAGTTAAAAAAAATAACTCTCTCAAAACATTGATAATCAAGACTCAACAGAAGGGAGGTGAGGGGCACAGAGTGTAGGCAAGACATGGTGACGTGCAGAGGTCACTCAGGAGGTGGTTCTTCTCTCTCCTCCCTAAAGGAAAGTTACCAGCAATGAGGCAAAGTGGCAATTATTCCTTTAACACCGCTAGCACAGGAGTATTACAGTGAAATCTATGTAGCTGAACTTTAGCTCCCAACAGCAATAAGTGATTACAACCCACGGGAAGATTTCCTCTGAACCAGCCCACACTGGGACCCTTCAGGTCATTAACAGCCTCTGGCGCTGATGCAGAGACATCTTTCTTGACAACCACTTAGCCACTTCTAACCAGCAAAACAGACAAAGAAAATTACAACAGGAAAAAAGAAGCTCATAATATATGTAACACTGAAGTATTGTAAGAGATAAAAGGGAAAAAAAGGGCTACCAGAAAGCTGAAAAAAAGTATGCTTTGGGATCGCAGGGCTCTCTCCAGGAGTACAGCCTAATTCTGCGCAGTCTTATTTCCTCTGTGAAACAAGCTCGTATCTATACAGCAAAACACAGCTGTTCTCCAGCTGAATTTGTACTCATTCCAAGCCTTTTACTGAAACTATTCTCAAAGTTGTTTAATTTCAAAAGGCGCCCACAGCTGAATTGTTTAATGAACTCTAATGCACAGCTACAATTTCTGATGGTAGCAGATAGATACAGATTTAGATTATTTTTTAAACAATTAATGATACTATTACAAACCTAATGATCTGCATCATTCTTAGCATGCCTGAAGATCATCGGCCATTCGGAATTTAAATAACCTAAAATAGAGTTAATAAAATGTCTTTTGTTCCCCCCCAACAGTCATATACCGTACAGAACTCTGTGCTTTAATCCAATTATCCTTAACGTTTTTCTTCATTTAATGACTGCATTTGTATTTTAGCTATCAATTTTGCAATACAGCACAAAGGCAAATCCAGATGCAGCGCTCCAGTGACAGACAGAGAAATGTCACTGACTTGTCAGGTCTGCTTCTTTCCCCACCTTGCATTAAGATGCTTTTTGAGCAAAGCTATCACAACAGCTGGTATTTTGGGGACAAATGTTATAACGATGAAGCTACAAAATGTGGAAATAGAAAATCTTCACCTGTGAAGGGACTGAAGGACACGTTCAAATTCAAGCCTAGAAGCAGAGCCAAGCACCACTGCTGCTTTTGAGCTGTTCAGTGGATATATGACACGTAGGTCATCCCAGCGTAGCTCCTTGTGAAAACACTGTGATCACTACAGCTACCATTATAGAAATAACGTGTCCAAAATTTGAGGGAATCTAATCCAACATTGTTTTTTTGAACCCAGCAAAAAAGGTAAATCACTCTCATAATGCTCCAGTGACAGCACTGCCATTAGCTATTAAAGATCACTCCATTTTGCATTTTTACACTCAAATACCAGTTTCTACAGAATTATGGTCCTTTACAATAACATAGAACAACATAACTGTAACGTTATTAATTGTCCTTTCTGAAACAACATGCGCAGCAATTTGTGAAAGTTCGAACCCACTTTTAAAAAGTTCACTTTTCATACACACTTTTAAGAGATTTTTAAAGCATCTCCAGCAGGTGCAGTTGTTAGGAAATTGAGATTTAAATGAGTGTTTCTTTGTCTTTATTCACCAACTTATTAATACTTTCTGAAACTAAAAACCTGGAACCCCAGAGGACAAGTAAGGGCACAGGCCAAAAGCCAAATCGAACCCCAAGGCCCTAGAGTTAATCACATATTAATAAACGCTGCTCCACGGGTATCCACGTGCTTTCAGAGCTTGCCAGTCCCAGAGGGGTCTGGTTTGGCAGAGCAGCCGCGCAAGGCTTCTGCACCTCATTTACTGGCAAACTCCACACACGTCCTTCATTTCTGGCCCATGACACTTGTCCTCAGCAGGGCAGCACAAGAAAAAACTAGCCATCGATTAGAAGGCAGGTGACAGGTACAATTACTCCACTGCTAACATGAAAACCAAGGCAAAGAATTGTGGAGTTGTCATATGCAGGGACAGGAGTTGGATTCAATGGTGCTTGTGGGTCCCTTCCAACTCAAGTCATTCTATTATTCTATGAACACTATTATTCTGCAACGTATTACAGCTGGCTGGAAATGCTGGGTCAAAAATGCTGTGGCCCTACGAAATGAAGCGTAAATTTACATTTGTTTTAAAAGAACATGTTACCTGCTTTCTCATAAAGCCTGCTGATGTAGATACCTGCCTGCATCATGCTGCCTTGAGAGTGGATCAGCTACTGCTTGTCTTCCTGCAGCAACCATAAGGGTAACTAATTTCTTCTGGTTTAACAGAAATACACCTATTTGCCTGCAGCTTGATCTGAAGCATCTGCACTACCAAAAAATCCTGCTAATGTCTGCTGGTATTGGAACAAGGACCTGAAGGGCAGCAGCAATTAAATCCTATTTACTATGTCCCATATATAGAGATGCAAGACAAACACCATCCTTCTGCCTATTCTCCCTCAAGAAAAAGGTACCATTAGGTTATTTCATGTTTGTAGAGGGACAAGTGGTATGGGAATTTAACCTTGAGATCAGTACAACTTTGCATAGTAAAAATATCTTTGTTTTGTTTTTCCTTTCTTCTTCTCCAATCACTAAGCATAATTTCAGTGCATTCTGATTTTTTGATTTTTTTTTTTTTTTTTTTTTTTTTTTTTTTTTAGGAAAATGAATTGAAGCTTGAAGGCTATGAGGGTGATGAGACACTGGCACAGGTTGCCCAGAGAAGTTCTTGGTGTCCCATCACTGGGAGTGTTCAAGGTCATATTGGACAGGACTTTGAGTCATCTCATCTAGTGAAAGATGTCCCTGCAGGAGGGTTAGACTGGATGATCTTTCATGGTCTCTTCTGACTCAAACCCTTCTATGATTCTTAACACCATCTGAGATTTCCTGCCTCTCTTATAAAAAACCCCGTAACTTTCCACTAAACTTCTGTTTGTAGAAGAAGGAAGAGCAATATATACCTTTCTACAGCTTTGTGAATATAAGATCCGATATATTTTAAAGCTTATTTTACTTGTTTTAAAAAGATGTGTGATTTTTAATGTTGAAACTTTTTATGAGGAGAAGTAAAACATAAAAGCAGATTATACTCAGAATTCACATATGAAACCATTCAAACTTTACAGTTTTAAAGTAAACCTAACAGTAAACATGGATAATAATCTTAGCAGGGTTTTTAAACTGGAAAATGTGAAAAATTGCTACGAATATTACAAAGATAATTAATAGTACTGGAGAAGTTTTCCACTTTCTATTTTTACCAACTATTTAAGTTTTCTTCCCACTCTTGACCTTCCTATTTTCTCTCTATATATCTTTCTCTTCTCCGCTGAAACGTTACAGAGGTCATCATCAAATAGTTTTTTGTTGCTGATGATTTGTTTTAAACTTATTTTAACACCTGTACTTTTTAACAAAACAAGCCAGCTTCCTGGTAGAGCTAAGAGAAGAGGATTGCTCAAGTGCAGGAATAACAGAGCATTAAGAGAATGACAAGTAAAAATCAGCAGCTGCACTATCCTAAAGTTCCAGATTCTGTAGCCTCTAGTATTTGGTGTGTTACAGGTCCCTTAAAACCCCACAGCAATCATTTTGTTTAAACTATTTGAGGAAAATTAAGCCATGTTACCAAGTTTTGCCTATAATTCTTTAAACTAATTTCTTGCCGTCTATGTAAACTTCTCTTTTATAAAACTTGAAGACGTTACTATTGATTACTAATCTAATCAAAGAACATTACAAAGAAAAAGAGGCTTTAAACATCAGCAATTAATAGCAGGTTGCTATTGACCACATAGTATTTGGATCGAATGGCATTTTTACCTGCACTTGTCAAAGTGGAATAATTTCAAATGACAAGGAAACTAAAAAGGCAAACAATATCCAAGTCATAGGGTTGTTTTGTTTTGTTTTTAAAAAGGGTCAGTGCAGTAACTTATTTTATACTTTAAAGGTATTTTAAAAACAGTAAAATAAATATTAGCACAGGATTATCTAAATCAAATACAAAAGCTGCAAGACCATGAGGACACATTGAGACATTTTAAATATACCCACACACAGAATATTTTACTTCTTTACACAATTGTGCAAGAAGAATAAAAATAAATTAGTCCTGAAGCACTACATTTTAGTGACATGAACACGTTTTCAACTTGCTACAATGAAACTCAGCAGCTTCATAACAAAAAAGTTCATATTTTATTTATAAACAAGTCTCAATATTTTTTAAAAAACCCACATTCTATTTGGTATGTATTTCTCACTGCTGTTTTAAAGAAATAAATAAAAGCATTAGATGAAAAAGTGATTCTACAACAATGGGGATATGTATCAGATTCACTTAAATTTCTTATCCAAGCATGTTTGGTGCAAACAGTGCAAATAAAGCACAGAACCACAGAATCACAGAATGTTAGGGATTGGAAGGGACCTCGAAAGATCATCTAGTCCAATCCCCCTGCCAGAGCAGGAACACCTAGGTGAGGTTACACAGGAAGGCGTCCAGGCGGGTTTTGAATGTCTCCAGAGAAGGAGAATCCACAACCTCCCTGGGCAGCCTGTACCAGTGTTCTGTCACCCTCACTGAGAAGAAGTTTCTTCTCAAATTTAAGTGGAACCTCTTGTGTTCCAGCTTGAACCCATTACCCCTTGTCTTACTGTTGGCTGTCACTGAGAAGAGCCTGGCTCCATCCTCGTGACACCCACCCTTTATATATTTATAAACATTAATGAGGTCACCCCTCAGTCTCCTCTTCTCCAAGCTAAAGAGCCCCAGCTCCCTCAGCCTTTCCTCGTAAGGGAGATGCTCCACTCCCTTCATCATCTTTGTGGCCCTGCACTGGACTCTCTCCAGCAGTTCCCTGTCCTTCTTGAACTGAGGGGCCCAGAACTGGACACAATATTCCAGATGAGGTCTCACCAGGGCAGAGTAGAGGGGCAGGAGAGCCTCTCCTAAAAGCATCTAGCATCAAAGCTGACAGCCAGGGATAATAGTGGTTTAATAATGTCTGGGACATTAACTATAACCAGTAGGCCAAAGCAAGACACTACAATATTAATGTTTTCCAACTTCATATTTCGCACCTTTATAAGCAGTGCTATATGATGCAGCAACAAACGTGCACTTTTAGACATCTGATTTTCTGCAAAAGGCTCAGACATCACACTGGAATTCTCTCAAGTTGTCTAGGTTGAATATTGCTGATCTCCAGTCAACACCAGGTCAATCTTTGAAAGGGAGATGTCAAGATTATGGAATATGCGCTCAGGAATAGTGGTTGCCCGATACACAGTATTCATCTCAGTGAATACCAGAATTCAAACAAATGCTTCAGCGTAATGAGGCGGCATAACAGTGCCTGTGTGTGCCATCAGTCATATAAAAGACAACTTCAGAATCCATGCATTCAGTAGAGTATTAACCCTTTCCAGATTCTCTCTCTCACAATTTTGGCCGTGCATGTGGGATTAAACACCAGCTGTGTACATGTCAGCTGGAGAGGCGTTTCCTGTGATTATGCCCAGTGCTGTTCTGGTGTGATGCCAAGCACGTGGCTTGGCCCAATAATGTGTTCATTTTAAAGATGTTTTAAGATCCTTACCAAGGATAGCTGTTGTTTCTATAAATAAATAAATAAATAATTTTGAAGCAACTCTTTTTTTTTTTTTTTCAGTATAGCTCACCTTTCATTTCCAAGAACGTAAGATGTAGTTCTGAGATGCAGATTGAGAAATGTCTGCAGTTTTACACCCCATCACCTTACTTTTTCATTCCCTGCACCAAGAGACAAACTGAATCCCAAGCAAGAGACTTAAGGACTTGCCTCACACACGGACACATACTATAAGCGAAACTCCCAACTTCAACATACATAATATGTATGTTCATTTAAACACTAGGCATGAGCCACAAATACAAGATGGGGCATGGGTTTGTCTGTGTCATGGTTTAATCCCAGCCAGCAACTAAGACCCACAGAGCTGCTCGCTCACTCCTCCCCTGTGGGATGGAGGAGAGAATCAGAAGAGTAAAAGTGAGAAAACTCTTATGTTGAGATAAAGACAGTTTAATAAGTAAAGCAAAAGCTGTGCATGCAAGCAAAGCAAAACAAGGGATTCATTCACTACTTCCCATGGGCAGGCAGGTGCTCAGCCATCTCCAGGAAAGCTGGGCTCCATCACATGTAATGGTGACTTGGGAAGACAAATGCCATAACTTCAAACTTCCCCCCTTCCTTCTCATTCCCTCAAAATATATACTGAGCATGATGTAATATAGTATTGAATATCCCTTTGCCCAGTTTGGGTCAGCTGTCCTGGCTGTGCCTCCTCCCAGCTTATTGTGCACCTGAAGCCTCCTGGATAAAAAGTCCTTGACTTGGTATAAACGCTGCTTAGCAACAAAAAACCCCAGTGCATTACCACCACTCTTCTCACACTAAATCCAAAACACAGCACTATACCAGCTACTAGGAAGAAAATTAACACTATTCCAGATGAAACAAGGACAGTTTGGTTTTGCTTTAGCTTAATAGGGGACTCTCTGTGCCTCTCTCTTTCACACCATGCCATCAATAGACGTTGAAAACAATTCCAGGGGGTTTATCTTACTCCATTCCAGAAAGGTTTGTCACTAAAGAAAAAGCAGGAGTTCCAGTGTTTCACCACCCTCATTATAAAAATTTTCTTCCTCATGTCTAGCCTGAATCTCCCCTAATACATAACTGCATAACTGCTGTGATAAGACGATGCTAGAGCACCTGTTCAGATGGCAGTAAGAAAGTCTCTGTAACACATTCCTGTACTAAAGACCTGCCTAAGTTTGAACCTACAAGTACACACAAGGATACAGCGTCCAACTCTTAACTACTGCCACAGAGATGGCATTGCCAGGCTCTTTGCAACGCAGCTTCAGCAGGTAAAAAGAATTGTTTATAACAGTTGCTAAAGATTCACAATAAAATTTTAATGGAATAAACCACTTGAGGTTACTGCACAGAGTACAACTGGACGACTACCTGCAAACGAAAATTTGTACAAGTAATAATCAGCAAGCATAACAGGCTTACTGTAGCAGAAAACCAATACTAAAAGCTTTTATCTTTCTTCTGAGCTCTAACGGGAAGGCAAGAATAGAAAGGACCTGTATTCTCTCATGTGCCTACTCTGCTTTAAAAATAACATTCTGCACAGATCAAGTCAAACCTTTAAACATTATATGACCTGTGATATCAAGTAATCTTGCCACCATTGGGGCTTAATTGTATTTCCACAGTTGATTACCATATCAAAGACCACAAAAGGTCTGAAGGTGGCCACAAGCAAAACTTACCAAAGCAAGCTTTCCCATTCTAGCATCACTTCTAAACCATGCAGGGAAGTTGTTTCTTGGTCATTCACCTCCCTTGCCTTCTCCCAAGAGAAGAGTTTACAGGTACATTAGCCCTTTCAGAACATCAGAAGGTGGTCACCCCTACCACTTCACTTCAAAACATTAGTGAAATTGATCTGGAAGGGTGAACTGACCTTACAGTACATAAAGGGAGAGAATGGATGCATCTACATGTCAAAATCCTGCAGCAACTACAAAGAAAAGCACGAAACAGAAAATAATCATATTGAAAAATGTTTTTCAAAGATACAGCGAATGGTATTATACAAGAAGCATTTAAGCGTAACAAAATTGTGCAAGAGGTAAAAACCATTGCATTAAAGCTCTTCTAGAAAGATTTATTAAATACTATCTATACAAACCTACACAAGCACCTTAATTCAACCAAGGTAGATTAACATGAGAAATTATCAAGAACAGCATCAGCTTCAGTGTGCAGTCAGGTACGTCTCTCATAGATAACATACATCCATGTGTGGACAGAGACAAGTATGAGATACTGTGAAAACCCAAACATTTTTTGGAATTAGCTAGTAACATCCCACAAGCAGAAGCAAGAATGACTCAGATTAATACCACTGAAGTTTATAAACTGGACCTCTACTTTGGCAGGGCAAGAATAGTACTCATTTTTATTCACTTTTTAAAATAATAAAGCTATAATAAGAAACTCACTTTTGGATAATGCAAAATGTCTTTAACTAAAATACAAGTGCATATAATAAAAGCTTATTGTTGTGATATTCAAAGCTGAGGAAGCAAGTAAACTTAAATGAATAATTAGCTTTCAAAAAACAAGACAAATTACACTTGGCTCATGAGTTTGGTGTACAACTAAGATCAGGTTCTGCTTTTTATTTTCTTCTCAGAAATAAGTTTCTTATGCTTGGTACACAGAAAGTCCAAAGGACTCTTCAATGGAAATGCGACTACCACAAGGAAAGCAATTTTAGAATTAGAACTCAAAAAAAAAAAAAAGGTAGTGCTGCATTCCTGTAATATTACAATGCGTGCAAACTAGAACCAAAACTAACAGCAGCTGCCCACCCTTCCTGGGCTGACTGCCTACAGGCTGGCAAGACGCACAAGAGGATTTTTGAGAAAGACATCTGTATGGTTTCCTACAGCGAGAAGACCCCCAATCATCTTCTCATAAAGCTTGTAAACATCAGAAATGCATGCTTATTCCATGAGAAAATGGGAAGGAGAACAAAAATTGAGGCATAATGCTACTATTCTTGGCTGATGTAATGAAAATAGGCCTGTTATGTCTCTAGTAACACACGGATTTTAAAGCAGGATTTTTTTTCCAGTTGTGCGTTTTTTTAAAATGGCTTCATTTCTTGATAGGTAGTCATATTCTGTTAGAATGTATGTAAAATTTCTTAAAACACTAGAAAAATTGTACTGTAAGCTAAGAAATATGCACATATTAGTCAAGATTCTCCTATTTAACAATTAAAAGCCTTTTAACAAGTACCATGAGTGTTTAGCACAGCAGATATAAACTTATCAGATTATAGAATCAACTTTTAAAGACTCCCTATAAACAAAAATGCCACACTAACAAGAAAATAATACAACCAAGCTTTTTATTTATATTCATGCTTCAGAGACCACACAGCTCCATATCACAGGATGTTGTGCTCAGCAATAAAAACTCAGGGGAAGGAGAAGCAAGGGGGGGAACTCTTCCCAAGCAACTGTTACACGTCTCTTATTTTCTCCCCATCTTGCAGCAGAAGGGAGTGAGAGGCTGGGTGGGTGTCTGGCTGCTGGTCGGGGTCAACTCACCACAAATAATAAATTTATTGAAAGAAATGGAAGAGAGGACTTTCAAAGATCCTCTTCACTCTTCCTTAATCTTCCAAGGAGTGGATAAACTCTTCTCCCTTAGAGCAGCAGCTAAGAATAATTCCTTTACAGTTCTTGAACAAACTAATCAGAAAACAGCTTCCAAACACAGACTCACTAAGCAACTCAGTTCAGTAGTCTTCACCAGTGTGCTGGTTTGACTGAAAATGGGTTAATTTTCTTCATGCAGTTAGAAACCTTTCTTTTCCATAGCTACCATGCTCATTATTTGGACTTAGTTTGAGAACAAGAGATAACACAGAGCTAATGTTTTTAATTGCTCTGGCCTGAGAGCCAAGGACATTCTGAGTGCTCTGCCCACAGGTGTGAGGCAACTGGGAAGGGGGGCATGGATGGGGCAGAGCTTGACTGACATCCAGACTCATCAGTTAGAGTATTCCATCCCATTAGCATCATGCTAATTATTTAAGGAGAGTTGAGACCTTCCAGTTTGGGGGCTCTCTGTCGCACAGCCGGGGGAGTTTGGTTCAGGACATTTATTTCGGCCTTTTGCCGTTTTACAGAGGCCGTTGAGCCTTTCTGCCTTTTTCCTCTCTTTCCTCTCTCTGGGATTAACTCTGTGACCAGCTGCTGTTTTCCTGGGACTGGCTGCTCAGCGTGTTTGTCAGGAATTGCCTTGAGTATCTTTTATTTCTATTTTATATATATATTTACTAGTAGTGTATTATTAAACTGTGTTTATCTCAATCCAAGTTTCTCCCTTCCCTTTTGATTCTCTCCCGTGTTGCGGGGCATGAGGGAGGAGGTGAGTGAGCAGCTATCGTGGTTGTATTGCTAGCTCAGGTTAAACCACGACAACCAGTTTCAAAGTAAGGTGCGATTGATATAGCTATAAGTGTTCCTATCTATGTTTTAAGAAATATGTGGATGCATGCAAATAAGCCACTATTGTACAAGCTCATCTATTTATTTTCACAACTTCCTCAGAATCCAACCTACAACTGGAAACCTGAAGTTTATTCTACAAATCACCTGATAAATGCTTAAATCACTAGCCCATCATGCCATGACCACCTGTTCTTACTGTATGACCAGCTTATGATTATCACTCAAGTCTGTAGTATCAGATTCAGTTTACTTTTCAGGCCAGGCAAACTTCCAACATGCCTTTGGGCAAGTAAGAGTAACAGATTGCTCAGAGTAAATACATGCCACAGAATAAATGATGGGAAAAATCTAGGGAGGTGTGTAATCTGTATCCCTAAACTATGATCCTAAACTCAGCATATAACTAAAGAGGAGAGCTAGCAACTTTTCCCTCCCTAAAATATCAGTTTGATAAAACATTCTCCATCTTCCTGTTACAGATATTTTTCTTTAGCATGAACAAGATTTAACAAGCCAGAAAAAGAACATGAGTTTTAATTCACATCTCAGAGAAATGCACTCAGAGGCTGGCCTCCAAACTCTAGTCCACAATGTTAATGTACTGAATCAAGCAAAGAAAACATCAACTGCCCTTTCAGCAAGGACAAACTGCTCCAGCAGAGCCACTCTAGCCTAATTAATCTTTCTTGGTTTCTCCCTAGCCTAATGGATCTTCAATAAACTATACAAAGTTGTGTACAACTTCAAGAGAAATATTCTATACCAAGTGACTAGAACAACCTCAGGGAACAGACGGCATAGGGATATTTAACGCAACTGGTTAATTCAGTGAGCACTGTTACCACAGAACCAGAGATTATTACCTCTTCTTCTTTCAATCATGTTTTCAGGTGTCTGCAGAAAGAGTTGTGGTAGGTTGACCGAGGACAGCAGCCAATCAACCACACAGCCACTTGCTTACCTCCACATCAGCAGGACAGATGAGAAAACAGAAAGAACAAAAGTAAGAAAACTTATGGGTCACAAAATCACAGAATGGTTGGGGTTGGAAGGGACCTCTGGAGATCACCTAGTCCAACCCACCAGCTAAAGCAGGTTCACCTGGAGCAGATCGCACAGGAATGTGTCCAGGCAGGTCTTGAATGTCCCCAGAGAGGGAGACTCCAGAACCAATCTGGGCAGCCTGTTCCAGTGCTCTGGCACCCTCGCAGTAAAAAAGTTTCTCCTCATATCCAGATGGAACCTCCTATGTTTCAGTCTGTGCCCACTGCCCCTCATTCTATCATTGAGCACCACTGAAAGGAATCTGGTCCCATCCTCTTGACATCCACCCTTGAGATATTTATAAACATTAATGAGATCACCTCTCAGCCTTCTCTCGAGATACTCTTGAGATACTGTTTCACAAAGAAAGGGAATAAAAAAATAAATTAAAAAAATTTAAAAGGAACACACAAGCAAAGGAAATGTGATTGCTCACCACATGGGCTGACCAATGCCCCATTAATCTCCAAACAGCAGCAAAAAAAAAAAAAAAAAAAAAAATCAAACCAAAACCAAACCAAAAACCACCACCCACACAAGAAACAAAAAAAACCCCAACAACAATCACCAAAACACACACACTTTTTTCATCCCCTACCTCAGTTCTTATTTCTGAGCATGACAACACAGACTATGGAATAGCGCTTTGGCCAATTTGGGTCAGATTTCCCAGCTGTGTCCCCACCCAACCTCTTGCCCACCCCCAGTCTACTTGCTGAGCAGGCTGGGTGGGAAAAAGAAAGTCTTGACTATGCAAGCACTACTCAGTGACAGCCAAAACACTGGTGTGTTATCAACACTGTTTTAGCCACAAATCTAAAGCATGACTATGATGAAAGTTAATGCCTAAACCCAGTACAAGAACATATTCGCGTTGCTTTGTGCAAACAGAAGCAATCAAATTCCTCAGAGAGGCGAACATAAAGAATGCCCTGACTGTAGATCCTCATAGGGATTGCACTTGAAATAAACTTGAAATTGGCTTCTCTCTGATTCAATGGAACTAGTGATCTCACCTCTTCCAAAGGCCACTCTAGCTTTTAGAGAAAACTGAGCAGGTCTAACACTTAAACTAATTTATACAATCATAAAGGCCCTGGTTGAGACTTGGTCAGTGTTCCCATATAAACAGGAAGAGAGTTCCTCCAAATATCTAGACACCTAATTCCAGGATGATGCAAGTTTACCCTGTCACAGGCAGAAGCAAGTCAGATCCAAAGGAAATTATTTTACTATGGTACCTGCTGAAAAGCAGTGTGTGTTTACCTAGACTCAGCATCTCACTGATATAATAAATGTGATCTTCAGATGAAAGCCAGCTTGCACCTGAACTGACAGTTGGTTTGGTTTTCTTCCTCCTAAAAATTTGTCTCTGCAACCTACCATGTGGACATACGTAACCCTTGCTGCATCTCCTCTGGAACTTCTAGTATTTTTTCTAGTCATTGACTAGATTCAAGTCAAGCCTACCCTCAAGAAAATAACTAAGCTTGACTATTAGGTCTCTTTGCAAAAGTGAAGACTGCTGGTTCCACTTCTATGGTACTATTCCCCAGCCAAGTCTTCGAAAAACCTGAAAACTGAAAAGAGTCTACACAAATGTTAGTATATTAGAAATAACAAAATCTAAATTCAGAACTCATAAAAAGTTTTACATAAAGGTGTTATTTGAATACCAACAGAATACACTCCCCTGAAAGGTAAGCCTTAGGACACTAGAGATATTCATGCATTTTACAAGCAAAGCTGTCACTTTACCATTAGCAATCAAAGTGAAGCAAATAGTACTTGAAAGGGAAAAAACACTCTACATGATCACATGCTGGTTTTTCGTTCTTCGTTTCTCTAGTTCTCTACATTTATTAATACCAGTAGTAAGTACTGAAAGTATTCAGGCCTGTTCAACACCTGTGCCGTTTTCCACTTGACAAAACTCCCGTTACCCTTGTTTCAACAAACACACTGAGGCCAAGACCAGATACCGAACGAGAGGAGAACGCGACCCGGCCTTTATTACTGATCTGGTACCGCCCGCCGAGCTGCGCACTGGGGCTCGACCACACGCAGGCCTCGGCCCCGGGCCCCTGCCCGCCGGGGGGTGGCCAGGCCTGGAACCGGCCAGCGGCCTCGCTGCCCCGAAACCGCCGGCGGCCCCGCTCCGCCCTCCCTCCCCCAGAGGCCGGGGCAGAGACCCGCGCAGCGGAGGCAGGAAGCGCACCGCCACGGGGCTGGGGCAGGCCGAGCGGCCCCGCTCCCCGCCGAGGAAGCCAGAACGTGACTCCGGAGCACCGGCCGTTAACACCGCGGCGGGAAGCAACATTCGCCCCGTCTGCCGGAGCGCGGCGATGCTCCGGCCTCCGCCAAGGCCACCGCCCGGCCCCAGCGAGCTCCGGCCGCCCGCCCGCCCCGCGCAGCCGCCGGACCCCCGCCCGCCCGAGCGCGCAGCACACCTGCCTTCCGGCCTGCCGGTTCCGCTGCCGTGAAGAGCCGGCGTGGCGCGACACTGCCGTAAAGCGAGCAGGCGGGGCGAAGCGCGGTGCAGCGCCGGTTGTGCGCCGCGGCGTCTACTGGTGTGCTGCCCTGCGCCCGGCCCGCTCCGCTCCTCTCCTCTGCCTCGCTGGGCGCTGCACCGTCCGTGCTCAGGACGTGCCTCTGTCCCCCACACACCTCCCTGCCTCTCCGGTGCCGTGCACGGGCTTACCGCGGCTGCAGGCCGTGCCTCCACCTCTCCCGCCCACTGCCCTTTCCGTGCAGACCAGCGCGTCCCGCCGAGGGCCCGCGGCTGCTGTGCGGCACCTGCGCCCGCCCGCACCGGTTGTTCCCTGCGCGACCAAGTACCGGGCGGGCAGCTCTCGGCGGCGTGTGTGACCCCGCATCTGTGCCTCGGGCTTCCCCGGCCGTGGCTTTCGGTGGCTTTGCATCCAATGTGCTCTTCACCGGCTCGTCCATTACTGCGTGCTTGCCGCTTGCCAAACCTCGTCTGTACACCTGCGTGTGCCCTCCCTGCCTGCTCTTCTACACGCCTCGTGTGTTCCTGAGCAGTGGGGTTTCTAAAGACCAAGCTGTGGAGGGAGAAAGAAGAATGAGCAATGTCAGATAATTTTAGAACAAAACCAAGTTGCAAGGAAAACATTTCTCACTGCAGAGTGCTTGGGTGTCTGTAGGCAAATACATCTGGACTCTTAAGAGGCCTCTGATTCAACAGCTGTTAGTATTCAGATGACTTATATCTGACTTCTGTCTTCTGAAGTGTGTTTTCTATGTTCTGTCTTGCAAAGCATGTGACACCACTCTTTTCTGAGACCACTGAACTGCTTTCATCTGTGCAATTCTGGCAAGTATTCTGCTTATATAAAAGCAATCAAGCACTCATGCATGTATACACTTGTGCATATATTTGTACAGTTGGAGATGTTCAAAAACACTTTCCCAAGAAGACAGTAATATACTCCATCCTTGCTGAAAAAAAAAAAAGGAAACATACACAGTTTAGGCGAATCGTAAGGCATGTGTGTCTTGGGTTTGGTAGATAGTTACGTGGAACTGGTTATGATGTTTCTAGAGCACTCATCCTTACAGTGTTCGACTAATCTAAACACTGGAAATCCTGAATTTTAGTCAATTCTATTTAGTCATCATGTTGTAAAACATCTTCGTAGCCAAATGAAGCAGGACTAACAAAGAACAAGTGTTATAGTTAAGGTCCTGCAACTTGGTGCTAGGTAGCTCAGGATTTCAGGTTTTGTAGCGTAATTTTACAATCATATTCTCAAAGCAAATGTGTATGTTTTGTAAATACAGTATTTTGTATTTCTAATGCGTGCATCTGTAAGCCAAAGTTGAATATAATTTTAAAAAGACAGCATCTTAATATGATTAACAAAGAGAGCATTTCTCTCGTGTATCCTAATACTCTGTTTTCACCTCTGTTTTTATATTCTTTCTGAATGCAGAGTTTTAATGGAGAGTAAGGACAAGTCATCAGCATATTGCTTTCTTTAAGGTAGGGGGAAATTCTCTTACAGACTTATGGGTCAGAGCCATCACTTAACAAATTCTAGAGATCTACCCTTCCTTCCTGACTCCCTGAAACACATACTTCGCATAAAAGAAAGTTTCCAGCCTAACCAAACCAAGACTTTTTCTTATCGAGGACAGACTGAGGCAAGCTTTCCCAAGTGTGTATACTTCCATTTGTAGGCGAAAACCCACTTTGAATGTTTTCTAGTAGATAAACAGCACACAGAGATACTTAATAATGAAGGGTGCCTTTTCTTAACAGACATTTGGGATGAATTCTACAAAGCTCGTCTTTGCAAGGAGTACCTTGGCTTTGTGAGCTCATGTGACCCACGGATCTCATAAAATCACAGGCTGTCTAGCTTTGTGTTGTACTCAAAATCTTGTTTATGGGCAAAAGAGAACTCACCATATATATCGGACCAAGAATTGACTTTCAGCCCAATTAATGTTTTAACAGTCTTAACACTGCAAGTTATCAACTAGAGAAAAGTCACTCCCTTTTATAATGCAGCTAAAACCTTCCTAGTATCTACCATTTTCTTTTGTGTTATGGTCACCTTTCAAGATCCTAAGGTCAACACATCTGTCCCTCTCAAGGTGGGGCTTACAAGATGTCGTCAGCATCGTGAGGTCTTTCCTCACAATAATATTCCTGGTGGGGGTTTTGTTCTCTTTGCCAGGAAGTGTATGA
This sequence comes from Caloenas nicobarica, assembly GCF_036013445.1. Classification (NCBI taxonomy): domain Eukaryota; kingdom Metazoa; phylum Chordata; class Aves; order Columbiformes; family Columbidae; genus Caloenas; species Caloenas nicobarica. Next base: position 44,422,361 of record NC_088247.1, read on the forward strand.
TGCTACTTTCTTCCTCCCCTGTCTTGTAACCTGATTGTGTTTATATGTTTTCATAACACAATCTGCTTCCTTCTCGTTGGCTCCCAGCTCAAGTCTGAGAGTTGCCCTACAGCCTTCCCAGCCTCAGCTGGCAGAAATGGCAATCATTTTGTACAACCTGACTGCCTCAGTTTGTCAGACTGCTACCATATGTGGTATTGACTGAGCATTAGATAAAACACATCATGCCATAGTCCCTTGACCACTAGACAACTGTTAAAGCAAGCTAAAACTAACTCAGGCTGAGGCAAGCCCAGACAAATTCTGAGACTCTGCATTGTCAGGTCAATACAAAGCCTGAAGTCTTCTACCAACGGAAAAAGAATCCATTTGCTAGGTTACATTTGTTTCCTCATCTTGGAAAATGTTGAAACTTAATGTTTTTGAGGCTCTTTGTTTTTTCTTGATATTCATTTCCTAGCAGGCATTGGGAATATACCACAGCCTTACTATGACCTGTCTTTCAAAGACTTTAAATGCATAAAAGCTTGTACATACTAACCTACTACTGTTCCAAATTTAAACCATTTATGAAGCAAGTTTTTAAAATAAGGGGCCTATGTCCTTGGTTGTATTAATACTGAATGTATGTATAAGGTGATGGTTTACAATAGAGATATTATCTGCTGGATTTTTAGTGGATGAGAAGTGCAAGACATTGGATGGAATTAATTTTATCAAATGCAGCTAATTTAACATAGACTTACAAAGTACCTTAGGAAAAAAGCTTTGATTTTCTTCAGTATATACTATTTATTTGGAACATATATGATGTATAAAAGTGATTAAAAGGTTATTCACAGAGAGGGCTTGGTCTTAAAAATTTTATATTCTTGCTATACAGAAATCTATTCTCTGCTTGACTTCTGCATTTGCTTAAGAATCAGTGGAAGCACACAGGTTCTGTCCACCTCACCCTAAAATCAGATGAATCATATTAAGAATGCCAGGGCGTCTCAATTATCAGAAAGGAAGCATAAAATGATGAGCTCACATGTAGATATGTATATATTAATGTAATCTCTAAAGTTAGCCAAAGGGAGATATGTAAGGTGAGTAAAATTTCATCCTATTTATGGACTAAGATGGACAGAAATGTAAATTATGACATGAACTTATGAGCAATTTGCTCCTCAGGAAAAAAAAAATCTCTTTCTTCTTATTCCTTCTTACATTGTTTGATGTCCACACCTTAAATGATCCTTTGTTTATTCTCTTTTTTATAGTACTAGATCTTTGGCAGCATTTCAATATTATTTAGTTCTAAATCTGCATTTCACTATGTCTTGTCCTTGTTTGACTGTTACGCCTCTTGCAGGTCCAATAAAACTGTAAAAAGTCTCTCTGTCTTTTGCATCAAATCCTTCCAGCAGAGCCATGTGAGAACTTCTAACTCAAATTTTAGAAAAAGGTTTCAGTGAAGTAGGTCCAAAATTGTAGAATCTGGGAAGCGAGAAATGTATCTGATTTAAAGTTTGCAAAATACCATGTGAGTTTACGTGAGTGAATTCACTACTGTATTTCTCACTTTATGTGTTTCTTAACATAATTGCATTCAGAGTTTAACAAGGGAGAACAACGGGTACTCACCAGACTGATTCCTAGCTTGTGGTCACTGTGAGTACTGTCAGCTGGTGACACTTGAATTATTACCTGCAAATACATTCTAATTTATGGGTTATTGAATTGACTCTTGTTTCTTTTTAACAACTAAAAACTAATACTAATATGTGAACCATGAATTTTACAGTTACTTGAAGTATACTTCAGATTCAGAAAAGAAATGGGCTGGTAATTAGAATGACCTCATTTTTACTTTGACAACAGAAAACTTATTAAACCACCGTGTTCCAAAAAATTGCACAAATTCAGGTTCTGTTGAAGTTGTAAGACGAACCTGACAGACATCCTTGACTCACTGTTGTTCTCTGCTGTGCTGGGAGTATTGAGCGTTCAGAATTAAACTGCTCTCTGCAGATGCCACTGTTACCAACGCTGGGAGAAGAATTTTAAATCAATGTTATTATGTGAGGATAATGCAGCTTCCTGAGAAAACAGCCCAAATCTCTATTGCCTATGATTACAAAGTAATCATATTGTGCATGGCTACAACTGCAATGCTAGCAAAAGTCAGTGTGTTGGAGATGCTGTCATTCAAATGAGCTATAATTCTTTACAGTCATCTTGTTCCCATGGCTTTTAATACTTTATTTGAAAGTAGCATAGATAGCGTAAGTGCTCTGCGAGTTCTTGAAACTTAATACACAGTGTATCATAAGAAAATACTGCTGAAGAGAATATGCATAAGAAAATACGTAGCCACTGCTGCATAAAAATTCATAATTCAAATTTGTTCTTTGAGACCTGAGCCTTTTTTAATGTAATGCAGGCTACATAAAGGGGATATATCATCTCCATTATTACTGGTTCTACTGCTTTGCTCTCTGACTTCAATCTATTCATATTATCTTCTACCGGATATGAATGTAGCCAGATTTAACACCCAGTTGCTCTTCTTTAACATTGTGATTTTCCAGAACAATCTTATGTTTTGTCCCGGGTTTTTCAGGTTAATTAAGCACCATGGTGTTCCTTCTGTGCTGGTGAATATCCATGTAGCTAGAACAGAAAATATATTTCTTATTAGTCTCCATTTATGTTCAGCTGTAATTTATTAAATTTATTTAGAAGTATGACAGTATTAGTTGCTTCACAGGTATGGATAAAGAGTATAGAAATATCATTTCATTCTCATAATAGGATTCTGGTGTAGTAGTGGACAAGTTGTCTTTCAGTTGTTGAGCCTAAGTTTAAACAGTTCCAAATTTCTTAGTAATCCCCACTGCTACAATCTTTTTAATGCTAACAGAGTTAATCATCTCATCATGAATGACTTTTCATATATAACAGTTGAACAAGGAATGCATTATTATTATTTTTTCTTTTAGAGTATTGTGACCTTTTATTTGCTTTTTAAAATAAATACAGCAGAATCTAAAGGAAAATTTATAGTATTTTATCCAACAAGGAGCCTGGACTTAGAAAATATCAAAAATACTATAAAAGATTTACCAGTATTGATTTAGAGAAAGACTTTAAGGGTCTTCTTTATCCATAGTATTTCTGTACCTCAGTCATGTGTCTAGTCTGATCCATGCTTGCATAATTTCAAGATGGCTGCACTATGTGTCATGTCTCCTGAAGCTGCATTGACATATTTGCCAGCTCAAAGGGGAGTGAAAAAAGAAAGTAAAACAAATGGAACCGTCATCCTGAACATGAAACAAACAAGTAATATTTCTTTTGTGAAAATCATCAGATGCAACTGTTTAAAGACATTAATGAACAGAGTAAAATGGACGGAGTAAGCTTGTTGAGGAAAGTATCAATATATTATCTCTAAATACTGGATAACACTGAAGAAAGAGAAGAAAGAGAAATGTGATTGACTCACATGGGTTTTTGGAAAAAAAATACTGGAAAAGCAACATCATTACAGACCTCCTCCCTTATATCAGTGAAACTTCCTGTTTTCAAGCCAAGAATCCTGTGATCTAATCTTCAGTATTACTTATCTCAGAATTTAAACACTCTATGTTTCCAATATGATGTATTTCTCAAAAGGAATGTGGTTGTATTGTAGTTCATGTGGTCTGAAGGTGGTACTTACTTAGACCGGATGATACCCATCTAGAGTCACCTCAGAGTCACCAGCAAAATTTTCACAAGAAAAAAAAAAAGGTTGCTCTTCTGGCCGGACACAGAAAAATCCTTTTCTCCTTTTAACTGATAATTGATCCTTAAAGCAAGATTACAGTAATCATATGTCAAGAACAACAGTATTCTCACCAGATCGTGAAACTGAGACATAGTCAGAATTTGCTCAGTCAGCTACATTTGCAAATGTCATCTCGACTCGGTTTTCTGCTTGCTTCTTCCAAATCCCACAGCCTCGCGGCAGGATGCTGGATATCCCAGTGAGCTCTGCCGAAAGTGGAACATCTTTTTCATTGCCAGGTGCTAGGCTACTGTCAGTTATGCTGTGAGATGTTTGCCATTCTGGCTCATGTCACTGAGCGTAGCTCTTTAGAAAAAACCCAAGAGGTTCGATTTTGATCACGGGCTTTGTTTCATGAATATGTGGAAGGGATTGGTAGCTGTGAGGAACTGGCAAAGGTCTGCTGTAGCTTAACAGTTCACTGCTTACACAAACTGCTGTCCTGTGTGTACATGTATACCTAGACAAAGAGAGAAAAAGAAACTCTCAGAATTTTATACAAGTTTTTATTTTAAAGCTGTTTTTCAGTTATTTCCAGTTTATTGTTGTGTATTTTTTTTATACTAGGAGATTTCTCAGAGGCTTATGCAGCATCTAAAGTAAACCAAAATGTTAGTGAAAGCTGACACATGATGAGATAGTGCTATAGGGATTCATGTCACATATACTGCAGGGGAGGAGGAGGAGGAGGAGGCTGTTCCTACCAGCAGCAAAGCAGAAGCACCAGAGATAGGAATGAGTAATTTTCTAGCCAGGACTTTTTAAGTCCTGCTTAGTCACTAACTTGGAGAGTGACTTCAGGCAAATAATTTCAAAAGCTATTAAAAAAAAAAAAAAAAAGAGAGAGACAATATTCCAACATATCTAATCAAACACAGATGTCAACAGTTGCCCTGTTTGGAAAGAGACTTGTGAATGAAAAGGAAAAACAGAGTGAAGCTGAGAGACACTTATAGGAGTGCTGCCTGAGGACACTGCAGAACAGAGCTGTCCCAGTAAGGGATGAGTAATATCTCGTGCTTTGTAAATTGCTGGAGTTGGTGTGCTCGCTTCTGACTTAGGATGGTTGGCAAGAAGTTATCAATAAATACAGTTTTGAATACGAAGTCTTTTGTTAGGGACACCACAGTTTTTCACCTACTTATTCAGGGGGATTGTATGAGCCAAAGGCTTTTTAAAATACTTCTATTGAAAAACATGTTGAGATGTTCCTGCTGAGATTATTTCTTTGTACGCCATAGAGGATTTGTAAGAATTGTCCAGGTGTCCTTTAACACACATAATAAGTATGATTATGCTTTTGATATGATCATCATGCCCCTTCTCCCTTTTGAAGACTATTCAGAGAACCAATTACTTGTATTGGAGACAATTGTCATATGAACCGAACAGAAAAGAACCTTTGACAGAGTAGTCTTATTTAAAATGTCAGTGCTTAGTTCAACTGGAGGAATATTATGCTTTTTTGTCATATGGCTCACATGTTTCTGTTAGGTTATGTGGTAAACATCTTGTTTGAACACACAGAAGGGGGCAGAGGGAGACAGTGGCCATCGGAGGTATCTGGATTATGGACTTGGAGGACACTTTGTCCAGGTGCCTGCCGGGGCATCCCAGGAGAGCCTCAGCCATGGGCCAGGGTGACACCCAGCAAGATGAGTCTCCAGAGCACCTTTCGGACTGAGAGGGTCACTGCATAGGGGTGTGGGACACATTATGAGGTGCAGAGCAAGAGGATTTGGGGATTGCGCAAGTCTTAAAATGGGATGTTTAGGGAAGGAAAGGAGGCAGGGAAGGAGATGAATCTAGGTGATTTGGGGAGGAGCAATAATGAGAAAATAGAAGGATAAGGGGATTGAAGGGGCCGGTTGCAGGTAAACAAGGTTGATGTGCTTATCCGGCCATGCTGCTTATCCATGCAGTCTGTCCTATCTCATCAAAATGCATTTTCTAATCCTTTTCCTGGGTAAGGGCTCAAGGTTATGCATGGTTGTGTCTGGTGCCAGCGAGCATGTGAGCGCTAGTGAAGAGCGAACTGGCCTAGTGCACAAGTAGGTGAAGTGGCTGGTGAACCAGGTGTGCCTGTCAGGGTGAGACCAAGGAGGAGCTGGGTGCTGGGGGCCAGGAGAGGCCCAGCCATCTGTGTGTGTGTGTTTCTGTGAGTGAGGGGCTTTGCATCAGCAGCTGGAAAGAGGCTGTGGCCTTGGGGGCTCAGGTTTCCATGTGCCAGCAACCGGTGAGACTGGGATCTGGGGGTAGCTACTGGGCAGATTGAGTGTCTGAGCCCAGCTGCTAGAGGGACTCACATTGTTCATATGCATATATTATATAAATTTCACATTAAGAGAACTTCATCCTGCTCAGCAGGAACAGGATGAGTCTATTGCTACTGTTTGTGTGAGTGCTGTGTCTGTCTGTATTGACCTGTTTGGCCAGCTGTGTGTATATGTGTGAGTGCACAGTGAGATAGATCAAGAACTAGCTGGATGGCAGAGCTCAGAGGGTTGTGATCAATGGTGCAGAGTCTGGTTGGAGGCCTGTAGTTAGTGGGGTTCCCCAGGGGTCAGTGCTCAGTCAAGTCTTGTTCAACCTGTTCTTCAGTGACCTGGATGAAGAAACTCAGTGTACTCTCAGCAAGTTTGCTGATGGTACAAAACTGAGGGGAGGGTTTGATACACCAGAAGGCTGTGCTGCCATCCAGCAAGACCTGGACAGGCTGAAGGACTGGGCAGAGAAGAACCTGATGAAATTCAACAATGGCAAGTGTAGGATCCTGCACTTGGGGAGGAATAACCCCAGGCACCAGTACAGGTTAAGGGTTGACCTGTTGGAAAGCAGCATTGTGGAGAGGGACCTGGGAGTCTTGGTTGACTACAGGGTGACCATGACTCATCAATGTGCCCTTGTGGCTAAGAAGGCCAGTGGTATCCTGGGATGCATTAGAAAGAGTGTGACCAGCAGGTCGAGGGAGGTTGTCCTCCCTCTCTGCTCTGCCCTGGTGAGGCCGCATCTGGAATACTGCATACAGTTCTGGGCTCCCCAGTTTAAGAAGGACAAGGAATTACTGGAGAGAGCCCAGCAGAGGGCTCCGAAGATCATCCGGGTCTGGAGCATCTTTCTTATGAGGAAAGACTGAGAGAGCTGGGTCTGTTCAACCTGGAGAAGAGAAGGCTGAGGGGACCTTATCAATGCTTATAAATATCTCAAGAGTGGGTGTCGAGAAGATGGGATCAGACTCCTTTCAGTGGTGCTCAATGATAGGATGAGAGGCAATGCACACAGACTGAAACATAGGAGGTTCCATCTGGATATGAGGAGAAACTTTGAGAGTGACAAAAGACTGGAACAGGCTGCCCAGAGGGGTTGTGGAGTTTCCTTCTCTTGAGACATTCAAAAGCTGCCTGAACACATTCCTATATGATCTGCTCTAGGTGAACCTGCATTAGCAGGTGGGTTGGACTAGAAGATCTCCAGAGGTCCCTTCCAACCCCAGCCATTCTGTGATTCCGTATATAGGTGGTGGATATGTGTGCTCTGTCTGCATGTGTCACAGTACTAAGAATACATACTCAGCCTTGCTTCTGGTTGGACCTGGGGCATGGATCTGCAGCAGCCTCACCTCTGTCAGGATACTGGATTCACTCCCCCACCTAGTTTCCTATTCATCATTTATTCTGTTGTCTGATCAAATATTTTTTATATTTTAATCACAGAACAATGAGCAACCACACCATACTGGTGAGAAAGCTGCTTTAGGGACTGTGATGCCCAGCTTACCTATTGCATTTTGAGATAGGGGCACTTCGAGATAGGGGCACTTCATTATACATTACTTATGTGAGAATTACATGGGTAAAATGAGTTGAAAACGTGCCCTATAAATTACTAAGAATTCTGTCTACTACCTTCTGTGTCTAACAAGCTATACTTTCAGTCTTATCACCTTCCACTGTTATCACATCAAGCTTTACAAACTACAGGTAAGGCAGGGTAGACCTGGAGGGCTGTCCCTTAGTTTATTACATTTGACTGCCCTTTCCTTTAAACTGTGTGGTCTGTGTTCTGGAAATCTGCAATAATAACCTGACCCTGTTAAGTTCTAGTGAGTACCATGCCATAAATGTTTATCAGCCAAAGATCAGCTAGGTGGCATTTAAGATACTAGAAGAGGAACGCTTTCTTATGCCTTCAGCAGATAAACATTTGATGCCCTAATCTCCCTAATGCTACAGTGCAATTCCTTAACTATAATCTTATATTTCTCCATGAATAAACTACTTCACATTTTTTATAAGAATGCATATATCAGTGATGAATAACACTTCTGAAGTCACGGTTATCCTTTGCATTATAAGAGGTATTAATGGTGTACATAGTGTGCTTCCTTTCTTTGAAGGACATTCACTTTCCTCTGCAAATGTCAAATCATCAGATGATCAGCAGCTTGTCCCTTATTTCTGGAAGAACAGAACAAAAGCCTGTTGAATATTTTGACTCATTCTTTTTACATGAAGCGAGCTGCTACAAAAGAGTACAGATACCGCAGGAGAGGAAGCAGTCATCATCACTGATGACTCTGTGTTGAAAAGAGAGCACAGAGAATCCACCAGACACTTTTATTAGTAAGGGATGATGCACACTGAAATTAGTTACATGACGTTCACGTGGAACTACGGACTTTGGGAAGCTTCAGTTATCTTGAAGGGAGGCAGAAGACAAAAGCCCACATAATCTTCTTAGAGTCATTCTAATAGCACTGAAAAGACAGAAGATACCAGAGGGGACCACTGTTTGTGTGGCTGTTAAGAAAGGGAAAGTTTCAGTTTGCTGAACATTTATCCTAAGAGATGGTTGGATTTATAAATACCACAGCTTACTTCTCACAGAAAAAAATTAAAAAAAGGTGATAATCTTCTCAGCTGGAGATTAGCTGGAGCAACTATGAGGCTATTAACACAAAAATAAAGGAAACTTAATAAGAATGCAAATGTATTACAAACACAAACTCGGGATGTTGCGATCAAGGTCAACAGATGTGGGAAGAATGTATTTTTCAATTGCTATATGCAACTGCTTGAGGGCAATAAGCAAGAGGAATTGGAAATTCTCATTGATTAGAAGAAATTTGATATGACTGGTATTCCTGAAAGCTTATGAGTTGATTTGCATGATTAGAACATTAAAATCAGTGGTTATTACCCACTTTAGGAGAACAAAATAGGCAAAAGAGGTAATAGGGTATGCTGAAGAAACATCACTGTGCTAACTAGCATAGCCTAGAAGATTGAAAAACAGCATAAATGAAAAGAAAAATAGGCTATTGTCTTTGATGCCGTAATCATTAGAGACGTATTAGAGGTCTTATAGACCACTTGCAAAAACATACTTTACTTCATTTGAGCATTGTGGATGACTGTTTTCTAACACGAAGGTTTCTGCCAACAGTATGCTGTTTCTCTACTTTGGTTGTCATTATACCAGATAAAGACAAATTAATCACATGAGCTGAATCAAGACTAGTCATTATGATTATATACAATCTGGCAACCAAATGAACATTTACCATTAATCAGAAATAACTGACGAAAATTTAATAGAGGACCAAAATTATTTGATCCCACAGTCAAAGTGAGTCCCCTCTGCCTCACTGGTAAAGTGAAAGTTAGAAACAAAATACAATATACAACACGTGAAATAAACAGATACCAAAACCCACCTGTTAGAATTTCTGGAAAAAAGAAGCTGAAGGAAACTAACAACTTTGGAAAAAAGATCCATGATGGCAGTGCTAACAATAATAAAGTTATTTTTTAAGGGTATGAACAAATATTCAAGCAGTATGAATATGCCATATTGCTGAACTGGTGATTGTCACTGAATATTTCTCTCCAACATTTTGAAGTGCAATAAAGGCCTTATTTTACAGGAAGGTGATAAAGTATTTTCCATTAGTAACCAAGAAGGTTAAAAACATCTGCTGTGACAGATGATTCTGAATTCACGAAGTCTTGAGAGAATTCCAGAAGACATTATTGAAGGAAAGCATTTGACACCGTCTCCCACAGCATCCTCACGGCAAAACTGAGGAAGTGTGGACTGGATGATCGGGTAGTGAGGTGGACTGCAAACTGGCTGAAGGAGAGAAGCCAGAGGGTCGTGGTCAATGGGGCAGAGTCTGGTTGGAGGTCTGTATCTAGTGGAGTGCCTCAAGGGTCAGTTCTGGGACCAATACTATTCAATATATTCATCAATGACTTGGATGAGGGAATTGAGTGTACTATCAGCAAGTTTGCTGATGACACCAAGCTGGGAGGAGTGGCTGACACGCCAGAGGGCTGTGCTGCCATCCAGCGAGATCTGGACAGGCTAGAGAGTTGGGCGGGGAAAAATTTAATGAAATATAACAAGGGAAAATGTAGAGTCTTGCATCTGGGCAGGAACAACCCCAGGTTCCAGTATAGGTTGGGGAATGACCTATTAGAGAGCAGTGTAGGGGAAAGGGACCTGGGGGTCCTGGTGGACAGCAGGATGACCATGAGCCAGCACTGTGCCCTTGTGGCCAAGAAGGCCAATGGCATCCTGGGGTGTATTAGAAGCGGGGTGGTTAGTAGGTCGAGAGAGGTTCTCCTTCCCCTCTACTCTGCCCTGGTGAGACCTCATCTGGAATATTGTGTCCAGTTCTGGGCCCCTCAGTTCAAGAAGGACAGGGAACTGCTGGAGAGAGTCCAGTGCAGGGCCACAAAGATGATTAAGGGAGTGGAGCATCTCCCTTATGAGGAAAGGCTGAGGGAGCTGGGTCTCTTTAGCTTGGAGAAGAGGAGACTGAGGGGTGACCTCATTAATGTTTATAAATATGTAAAGGGTGAGTGTCACGAGGATGGAGCCAGGCTCTTCTCGGTGACAACCAACAGTAAGACAAGGGGTAATGGGTTCAAGCTGGAACACAAGAGGTTCCACTTAAATTTGAGAAGAAACTTCTTCACAGTGAGGGTGACGGAACACTGGAACAGGCTGCCCAGGGAGGTTGTGGATTCTCCTTCTCTGGAGACATTCAAAACCCGCCTGGACGCCTTCCTGTGTAACCTCACCTAGGTGTTCCTGCCCTGGCAGGCGGATTGGACTAGATGATCTTTCGAGGTCCCTTCCAATCCCTAACATTCTGTGATTCTGTGATTCTGTGAATGTCTGACCAGCTGATGAGCATTCTTAAGCAATCTTGGAATAGTGGATAAATTCCAGAAGACTAAAAAATGGGTATCTTGTGACATAACTAAATAAGAGACTTTATCCTTGAAAGAAAAATTAATAAAGACCTGCTTTAATAGTGAAATATTTAAAAATTAAGTAAAGTAGGTTGCTATAAATTCATAGAAAGTAGGTCATGTGAAATAAACTTGATTTCATTCCTTAAGACTACAGATTCGATTGCTAAAAGTAACTTCTTGGATGTAAAGTACTTTCCTTCTATAAGGCATTTGACTGTGTCCCATATCACATCTTGATTACAAAATCAGGACTACACAATATTGGCAAAGTATGCATTTAGTGGACTAATGAACTGGCTAATGAATAACCTATGAATAAGTAGTTATCAACAGAAAATCTCCACCCACTGTGAGGAGTTGTGCAAGAGTTGTGAGTAAGTCCAGCATTATGGGACATTTTCATCATTCCTTGGAAACTGAAAATTTATCAGTGTTAAATAATGACAGCTAAGAATTATACTGTATGATATAAATTTCTTGGTAAGATACATTCCATCAAACAAAATATATTTAAATGCAACCAAGCATGAAAACTATAAATGCGTAAGACACAGTTCAAATTACATATAGTTAATACATACACAAACTTTCAAGTATCTACCCCTTTCAGTGTTGTTATGCTCAACATTCTACTGACCCTCTGGGTCTTACAGCAACTCGCCAGCTTCTCAAGTCCCTCACTGGAAGGAGTGTGATGATGGTGAAGTCTTCTGCCTCACTCTAGGATTCGCTTGGTGTATTTTTATGTGTTTGCTGAAACAGTCTGCAGTTGGCTCTTTCTTCAGTGGTCTTCAAGTCAATGTTACATGCAAAATTACTGTATTTGATGTAATTCACATGCTCTGTTACCCCAAAAACTGGTTTTGCCCAGCTCTGAAGGCTGTATTACTTTGATGACCAGTAATTGATGACTGTTGCTACTTATTGCTAAGTGGCCCTCTGTACTTTCAAGGCTTCCACTATCATCACATGGCCATAGTCGTCTATGCAGCGTTTCACACTAGGGTCATAGCATAGCTACATGTTCTTACTATTTATTAGTTACAAAATATATGTAACAGTGGGAGCTATTTGTACTGAAGCTCAGCAAAAGCTAAGAGAAAGTAGATAGTAGTGACGTGGTCATTGGGTAATCTCTAGGCAGGCCAAGACTAGTCCAGATGGAGCTTGAGCGAACCTGGTACCTGTGTTATTAATGCTAAGCCTGTGGTCTGTTACAAGCAATGGCAAATCCATATTTGCTGGTCTACAAGGCTACAATATTGTGCTGGAAATTATAAGGGAAAATTACTTACAATTCAAGATTAGGATTTATATTCAGTATGATTTCCATATTTCATATTAGGTTCCATTTGACTGAGTCTAATAATGTTTATTCTTAAAGTAAATTACATAGTTTTTTTCTTCAATAGGAAGAGCAAATTTAATAAAGAGGTTTTGCTTCTCAAGAAATAAAGATATTGTTGCCATTTCTATTGGAATGCTTTCTTCTGCAAAAAGCAAGCAAGCAAACAAGAAAAAATGGTATGAGATCTTTTTAATGCATTATCTAATATTACCATGGCAACATTAGAAACTCCCTGTCAAGTTTAGTTCTGTGAAAACAGAAAAAAACCATATTGTTACCTAATGACTTGGCTCAAGTCAGTATATGATGATTTTAAATCATCTAAAGAGAAAATTACTGTGAAATGTCTTAATGTCAGTTGTCTGTGATTATGTGGATGTTACTGAGAAGATCCAAATATTAACATTTTTTGACACAGTGGCAACATATCATAATGATGTGTGTTCTGGTTTGTGTCTTGTGTGCAGTCAGGGTGTTGAGTTTGACCATTACTTCTCTAGTTCTTCACGGTGCAGTAGCCTCAGCTGTCACAGCTTTTATTCTGCAGTATCTTGGTAGATGAGCAACAGTTAAATACTGTCAGGTTTGAGTGGTGAGAGAATAGTGTCTGAAAATGTTGCTTAATTCTGGATGTCATTCTCCCTTCTGGTGTCAGTTGCGTGAACTTGACTTATCTCAAGCATTACTGTGTGAAGAGGCAGTGTGTCAATTTTTGATTTTAAACTGTGTACCTGATACATTCCACTTCTAAAAGATGATTTAGTACCAGCATCTCTTGGAAGATCAGGGACAAATACTTATCTCTGAGTAGTAACAAGCCAAGCTTTTGGCAGGAATTCTAGGAATGAGATGACCATTGAGGACTGTAATTAAACATTACCCAACAATGTACAACAAATAATAAAACTCGGTAAATTTAAAAAAAAATAAAATGGATAAATGAGATTTTATTGATGTATATATTGACATAAAAGAAAATTTAAAAATCAACATAGAATTAGCATTCTTTTTCTGTTCATCCATCTGTCTTGAAAGAACAACCCTTTTCATTTTATTATGCATTCAGATTCTATGCACCTAAATTTACAGCTTGCTTTATTCACCATGTACAAGGAAAAACACGCAAGAATTTCATTTTCATGCAGCTTTTACTGAAGAATAAGGTCATTAAACTGAGATGCCATCCCTAACATTCTTTAAATGAATATTCTGTTAGGAAGTTTTGACTGTTTTATTTATCCTAAACCCCTGTGATATGATAAATCAGACCATGTCATTTTGTCTTGTCATTCAGAAGTATTTTATTTGGTGTATGAATAAAATGCTTATCAGTCATTACTTTTAATTCTTTCTTTTTTTTTTTTCTGTTGGTGAACTTCTTTTTTTCACATTCTTTTTGTTGCTAATATTCCTCAGAGATAATGAGGGACATAGTTCTCTCTGCCTGTCACAGTAGCCATGCGATTAAATGGCTGCATACATTTTCATGTTCAATAGCAGCATTGTCATCATTAGAATCCCAGATCTTCATCATGAGACTTTTTGGTTTATCTGATAGAGATGTTCATTATTCTTGCTTTGTTTCTGCCATAGCGTGCTACCTCATTTCCCAGCAAAACAAGCGAGCTGTCAGCATAAACTTTTAAACATGACAGAACCCAGTATAGCAACATCCTTTACAATGGTTGTTGACATCTAAGTCACAAAACTCCTTACTGTAGATTGGTGCTTGTCAGAAGCACTGGAAGTATTATCATCATCTTCACTTCATGTATTCTTGCTGATGACTCCAGACAGTGATCTGTGAAATCCAGCATAACTTCAGAAATCACCAAGTTCTGACTTTTGCGGTGCAGTAGATCAGTTTAACTAACATAATTGGCTTTAACCAAATGACCGCCTACTGGCACTTAGGAATAGAGGTGCGAATTTAGCATTATTGATTTTTGCCAGGTTGTGTCAGTGACTGCTTGGGTCAGCTTTTCCAGCTTCCCAAATACTAACTGCATTGTTTGATTTGCTTCATTATAAATGTAACAAGCACTCCTGAGGTGATCACCTAATCAGTGCTGGTATCTATGCTTATCAGGTCATAAAAGTAATTAATGGATACACTTAGTTTCCTACTGCTGTTGACAAGATTGACTATTCCTTTTTGGTGCCTCATTTAGCCAAACACTGAAAAAAGAGAAGTTTCCACAGAGCAGATATAGAAATGAAAATGAATACATTGCTTCATGTTTAAGAATAGGACTATAGATAATTAATTTACTAAATTATGTAAATTATTCCAATTTCTGTAGTAAAAAAACGTGGTTTAATTATTTAAAATAGCCTTTCTTTTTTCTTCCAGAAAATAAATGGGTTCACACTGTCATGTTTTTCATACGCTTTCTAGTATAAGGTAGAGTTATTGTTCACTGCACTGCAGTTTGTCCTTCTGACACTCATTTGCTGAAGTTCCTACTTATTTGCTGTTTCTCAGCCTTAGGAACATGTGAAGACCTGGCGGTATTACTGGAAAGATTGGCAAAATGAGTAAGACTTTGATGGCAGTTAAAGGTAGCAATACCCTGAGCTGAGTATACCTGGCACTTTCTTGGAAAGGGCAAAATTCTCCCCTTCCAGCTCTTCCCTTGGGAGCCCAAGCAGTCCATTTTCAATTGTCCCATTTCAAATTCCTACTTATGTAAAGTCATTGCATTCTAGCGTGAATGGATTTTTACTACCTCTTGAAAAAAGTGAGAGCACTGAACTCACTCCTCGTGGTAGGTATATTAAAAGCACAAGGCATTAGATAAGTACACTTCCAAGTTTTCAGACCCTCCCAGGCTGGATGTTTTAAGCAATTGAATAGTACCGTGTGCAAATAGGAAAGTCAGTTTTCCTTCCTGATTTAGTACACATTTCTTGGAACACTCAGCCTATGAATTGTGTGCAAATCTCTTCTGTCAAGCCTCCCCTTAAGTTGTGCCAGGGGAGGTTTAGATTGGATATTAGGAAAAAAATTCTTCACGGGAAGGGTTGTCAGGCACTGGAACAGGCTGCCTGGGGAAGTGGTGGAGTCACCATCCCTGGAGGCGTTTAAAAGGCGTTTAGGCGAGGTTCTTAGGGACATGGTTTAGTGCCAGAGTTAGGTTAGGTTATGGGTGGACTCGATGATCCTAAGGGTCTCTTCCAACCAAAATGATTCTATGATTCTATAAGCCTGCTTTGCCTGCATCACTCCTGCCATCTACTTTTCCACCCTGAGCACTGCCTTAAGAGGTGGCCTCATGTTGTGGCTTTTGGGTTCTACCCCTGCAAGCTTGTACTTTATAGGATGCTCTTATAGGCAGCAACGAAGACTCTCAGTGCCTGGTGTAGCTGTGGATGCTTTTGTGGCCCAGGGTTTGCATGGGGCTTACCTGCTTTTCTGCTGTTGAACTGGACTAACCAAGAACACAGGTGATCAGAGACTGTTCAGCATAGAAAGCCCTTGCGTAGATTTTATAAGACTACAGGGTTTTTTTCTTCCTGCGTTGGGTTCTCTTCTTTGCATACAGAGACGTAACACCTTCTACAGTTCTGTACTGCAGCCTACATGGGTTAGGATTTTAATGACCATACCAGCAGGTTGTAGCCTTAAAAGCAAACTGCATTACAGCATTTTATAACAGTTTTCTTTCTTGGGTCACTTGTGTGAGGCTTTATGGATCATCAGTGTTACAAACAAATTCCCAATGGATTTTTGTGTACATTCCTCACTCAAAGTTTTATTTACATGTCTTCTTCCATTTTTTTAAGCTATTATTAAGTCTTTGCTTTTAGGGAACTTAAAATGTTGAAGTTTACAAATGGTTATGGAAAACTTGGCGGCAGTATGGCATTTCTGCCACCATCTTGTGTTACTCATGTCTGAGCCTGGAAACCAACAGCAGTGCAATTCTCTGATGTTGCCAGAGGAACAACAACTCTTTCAAATTCCCTAATGTATCTTTTGCATACAAAAAGCCATTGTAGATATGGACATAGACAAAATCCCTAGGAATCACAGCAAACTAGACATAAACTCTGCAGCAAAAATCTGGCATGCTTCAGCTCTCTAGGCAGCTTTCTGCTGATTCTGAAGCAACTGCAAGACAATAAATTAAAATTTACATATTCATTTAGCTAATATGTAAATAATAGCTTATGCTGTTTTGCAACTTACTAATAAATTTACTTTAAATACTTTTCAGTCTCTGTTGAACATGTAGTATTCAAATTCTTTGTGTTTAATACTATGACATTTGTGTACATGTTCTTTTGATTTTAGAGTGTTCTTTTTGAAGGAAAATGTAAAAAGTAATTTCCAGCTTGTTTATAAAAGGTTTTGGGCCAATGTGATCACAACCTTGCAGATTTAAATTAGGACTGAAGTGTAAAACCAAGGATTTGTTTACTCTTTAATCACAGAATCACAGAATCACAGAATGTTAGGGATTGGAAGGGACCTCAAAAGATCATCTAGTCCAATCCCCCTGCCAGAGCAGGAAAACTTAGGTGAGGTTACAAAGGAAGGCGTCCAGGCGGGTTTTGAATGTCTCCAGAGAAGGAGAATCCACAACCCCCCTGGGCAGCCTGTTCCAGTGTTCTGTCACCCTCACTGAGAAGAAGTTTCTTCTCACATTTAAGTGGAACCTCTTGTGTTCCAGCTTGGACCCATTACCCCTTGTCTTACTGTTGGTTGTCACCGAGAAGAGCCTGGCTCCATCCTCGTGACACCCACCCTTTATATATTTATAAACATTAATGAGGTCACCCCTCAGTCTCCTCTTCTCCAAGCTAAAGAGACCCAGCTCCCTCAGCCTTTCCTCATAAGGGAGATGCTCCACTCCCTTAATCATCTTTGTGGCCCTGCGCTGGACTCTCTCCAGCAGTTCCCTGTCCTTCTTGAACTGAGGGGCCCAGAACTGGACACAATATTCCAGATGAGGTCTCACCAGGGCAGAGTAGAGGGGAAGGAGAACCTCTCTGGACCTACTAACCACCCCCCTTCTAATACACCCCAGGATGCCATTGGCCTTCTTGGCCACAAGGGCACAGTGCTTAATGAAAATGATGATGATTCTATAGTAATAATAATAGTAGTAATATCATCTGATGGTTACCATTCCTCCTTTACTCTCTCTTGGTTTTTGTCTCTCCTAAAAGTCTCCCACAACAAGATTCTTTTTCTTCAAATTTATGGAAAGCAAAATAAGATGTCTGACCTACCTGCATTTCAACTGAGTGAGCAGAAGCCTCTTTTGGAGAAAGAAGGGAAAATAGAAGAGAAAAAAAGAACTTTTTTTTTCAGATTGATTCTTTTCAGTTTAATTACTATTTTCACTTAAAAGGCAAATAACAATCTTAGTTTGATTCTTCTGGTCAGACTACTTTTATTATCTTCCTCATCATTTTGCCTTTGCTGTCATGGTCCCAGCTCTCCCAGGTCTTGAAGGATTGAAGAGTTACAGTCAATACAATTTAAATAACAAAAAATTACCTTTAGAAATTATTTGAACTAATTTTGTCTCCTTAGTAATATGACAATTTCAAGCACAATAGAGGAGACTGGAGGCACATGGGTCTGTATGTCCCTGGAATGTGAAAATTTTGCTTTTACGATTGAATTAAATAGGTGATGTAAGATACAAGACATTAAAAAGAAAGTATTCAAAGATTAAAGCTTCTGGCAAATGTGAAACTAAACTGGGTCATGGGACTATTTAGTAAGGAATCAAAATTTTTATACTTGGGAAGAGTAGTTTGGTCACTGAGTGAGTGTAAATGACAAAGTGATATGGTTTGTTCCATAACTTTTTCGTGGACATCATCAGCACCCTCCCCCCACCCCGCAACATAACAGGCACTGAAAATATTTTCCATATTTACTTTTTTTTTGGTGAAGAGTGAACAATAAAATTGAGTATGAAATGAAGGATTCATCCTGTTATTTTGAGGAATATCTATGTATTCCCGCATCTCCCTGGAGTAGCAATGAACTTGCTCAAAAATCAGTGATATTGAACGGTGCAGAATAACTATGAATGATTACTTCCGTCTCTGAGTTGCGGGAGACGAGCTTTCAAAACAAAGAGTGCTGCTCCTGTGCTGTCTCTGGCCTGCAGCATTCCTGATGTCTTTCCAGAATACTGACAGGTGACAGGAGGCACTGATTGCTTGTTTCTTGATTAGCTTGCTTACAGAAGATTAGGTGCTGGCAGTAGTTGATGAAGTTGCTAGTGTCTGCTAAAGATTTATTTAGTCCTAGACAGACTCCTGCATGTTTTAGGATGAGTGATCAATTTTCTGTCAAAGGAGGTGTTGGTCATCTGCCTAGTGGGAGGCCCGACTCTTCATTCTCATATTGCCCTGGAAGTTGACTAGGGTCCTAAGGGCTACTGTTGGCAGTTTCTGTGACCGTCAACTTGAATGAGCTGAATATTTGGAAAGAAGGTACAGTTTCTCATCCCACAATCAGTTTGTTTTTATTGGACACTTGCAAAGCTATACTATTAACTTCAAGCTATACAATTATTTTCATCTCAGGATGAGATTTAACAATGGGATGAATGTAATTAAAGAACACTGATAGTATTTCCCTGAAATGTTCATTGTTTCAGTCTTCCTTCCTCATTTTGATGCAGAATTGATCATTATTGCCAGACAGTAATGGATTCTGAGTATAGCAATGTTAATAGCAATAACAGTTTAATGAGAATATGCGTACTGAAGATACAGGCTATTTTCCAGTAGTATAAACGCTGTCATTTAATTGTAATCAGCCTCTTGAGCAATGCTCTGCAACAATATATTGCTTGAAAGATAATTTAGTATTAACTTCAAATTATACATATTGCTGGTACCACATCTAGCATTTTGTGCACAGAGTGGGCTTGTATAATCCTTAGTCCCATGTTAGTTTAGTTTGAGACTGATCAGGTCTAAAGTAGAATGTACATGTGTTCAGGGTACTGTACTTGCTCTCTGTTTTCAGAAGTCAGCTAGGGTACTGACGATCCCTGCATTGCGATGTGTCATATTTACATATGATTGCAAGCTTTGATAGAAGGAGCAGCTGAGGACCATCGTGTGACTGGTACTCAAATACATGAGGCAATGTGTCTACATAATGCATTTGACATTACGAGCGATCAGCCTGGAGCTAAGAAATGGTTTAGGTATGTTCTTGACTGGAGAGCTAGCCAAATCAGCAGTAATGAGTCATTTCATCATTTTATCATTTCATCATAAGGACTTTCATGTTTTCCTTATTAGAAAGAACACTCAGAGCACTAGCTCTGTGATTTAGCTGGAATTCACTGAATTTTTCTTTAATTGCTGTTGAATTCCACACAATTTTTGTAATCTTATTATCTTCATGATAATGGAAAGAAAAGCCTCTTTTTTTTCTCAGCACATAACTTGCATGGACTTTGTATGTCACTATAATTACAGAAGTTTCAAGCTGCTGATTTAGATCCAACAGGTAATGACAGCTGCAGATCTGACGAAACACTGACCCATGAGGCTGGGTCACATTGGTTCAAAGTCTGGCAGAGCTTTTCTGTCTAGATAGAGGGGAACATTTTCTGGATATTTTTTATATGTCATTGAGACCATGGAGGATGTGTGGCAGGATCAAGAAACTCGGGCTTGCAGAGACCCAAAGAGTTATTATATAAAATTGTAGAATTACTAAATTCCTAAATGCCCTGATTTCCATTGCTGTTGTTCTTATGTATAAATGTATATAAGTAAACCATTGTTGTTTTCCTTTTTTTCCCTCTAAAAAGGAGCTATCTAAAGTTGTGTTGGGAAACTGAACTTACACCACATGGCATAAATGTCTGGCTGTCACTGGAGTGGGATTCAGTTTGTGTTTAAAATGTAGATGTCCACTGGTGGCCATATTCCAATGAGTCAATGAAGATATATCCAATATCATTAATAAAACCTGCAGAACAATTTGGCCCTCTATGGGCCAGAATCACACTCTACAATCCGTATTTTCTCAATATCTATTAATTGTAACAGGGGCTTAGACAGCTCATGTGCCTTCAGAAAATTCAGTGGAGTTGTTTAAATTATGAGCTAAATCTTAACATGTGTGTTGAGGACCTATTATCTTTATTAGGGGTCATCAAATCAGAAAAACATACTTAACACATACAATTACTCCCATATAGATGCTGTGGTCAGCTCTCACAGATTTCTCTTCAATCCTCTTTAATCCTCTTCAATTTACATTTCCTTCTAAGCATTTTTTTCTTCCTGGAAAGGGACCTCAAACTACCTCAGCTCCAGTTTTCAGAAGTTAGACATAGTCCTGGCTTATTGCATTCCTCATATAGGGCGTATCAGAGCCCTCACTTACACTTTCCAGCCTCTGGAAACTCTCGGCATTCATGCATAGATTGTTTCATATTGATCACTTATCACACGACTGGGTGGTCGCATGTTGGGGACAAGATACGGTGCACAGCTTCATTCTATATGATTTAAGGCAGTGCTACTTTCTTCCATGTTACTGGAAAATACTCTGTTAGTATGTGGGTCATCAGCTATGAGTTGCAAATGCTATTTTCCCCGCTTCCATCTTGACCAACATCAACACTTCTACCTATTTTTCATTTACAGCTTTACAGCACTGGGAAGTGCTACAAGAACAGTTTTGGGGCAATTGAAAGTGCCTTCTAATTTTCCAAGTGTTTGAGCCACTTTTGCTGACATCGTACAGCTGAAGCTCTGATGCCTACAGTTATCTCTATTTATTTTGTTCAGTGATGGAATCAGCTATGTTGCTTTGATCTTCTTGTTTCTCTGCACCACAGCACTGTGGTGAGCTGACATGAAATACAGTGTTAAGATTTGCAGAGCTGACTTAATGGGAAGCTCTGATTTAACTGTAAACTCGTGCTTCACTAACTGTGTGGCACATGCCTGCAGCAGCTATACAGCCCAGAGGCAATTCAAATGCAAGCTAAATGTGGAGGCCAGAGATGCTCATAACTCTGTATTTCAATCCACAGAAACACTGCAAATGCAAAATGAAGTCTCTGAACAGATGATCACTGGAGATTTCTCTGAGTTTGTACTGCCAATGTTCAAAAGCAAGTAATTGGTGTAACAAGTGTAAAAGCCACTCCCCAAGTCACTTTTGGAATTAATCAGTGCTGTTTGAGTTCAAATAACATTTACTCATTCAAAATTTATATTGCACCTACCGTTTTTACCAGGAACTTTATTTTAGATCAGAGAGTCTTATGTTCACAAGATTTATGACTACTTTAATTTTTCCAAAGAACCTGTTTCCACAAAAATTATTAATGTAGAGAAACTGACACTATTCCTCTGAAAATGATAAAATTATCTGTTCAGCATGTGAGACAAATTCTCTGCCTACTTTTTTTATTTATTTATATGCTATTTAAATTTTGCTCATTTCAATCATGTGATGGCAATCATCTATCTATAAAAAAGTCTTAACACTATTTCATTATAAAGATGTTCTCCATCAGGCCTTTCAATGGAACTTCTTTAATTCTTCTCTATGTAGACTTCTATTCCCATTTAGTTTATGACTCTAATGTAGAAATCCACTGTGTTTTTTTCCCTCTTCCTTCATCCAGGTAATACATAATTCTAATTCATTTGTATGATCTTGACTTCAGTATATCTGTCCATGCAGGGAGTAGATGTCAGAGCTGCTCCAGTCAATATTTCCCTCTTGCAGGTGAAATGATGTTGTTGCTGTCCCAAACGAATCAGTGCCCCTGCAGTGCCAAGCCATTGGATTTGAGAGTCACTGACTAATTGGATAGTCATGTAAATAATGGATGTTCTTTTTTTCTATAGCTGAGCTTTCCTTCCAAAAACTACTTCTTAAATCATAAACTAGAGTGGGAATCTGTCAAATTTAAATCATCACGTTATTTGGCTAAATAATGTGCAGTATACATGAAACTCTATAACATTACAGTCGGTTTTCTGGACACCACGGTTCTGGAAAACTGCTGGCTAACGGGGGAAAGGTGTTCAAGCAAAGAGCAATAAAACTGAGAAGACAAAGGCAACTGACACAAGTAATGTCTAACAAGTTGCATATTTATAATTTGTTTGAGAATCACATATAGATTGAAAGATATCTGACATATTCTCAGCAGGGGCATCTAGCTTGTTGGCTTCTAGGTGTTGCTGCAAACATATATTTATTATTATTGTTGTTATTATAGTAGCTGTTATGGCCCAACACCTTGCAAACACGTGGAATTTTACAGAACCTCTTTCTTAGGTGTGGCACATGGGACTGATTAGAAGTGACAGCAAGTACAATACAGAAAAGGAAAATTCTGTTTGAATAAAACAAGGTACTTTCCAACTGCACCCTTCTCTTTCAAGGTACGTGAGATAAACTCCATTGTTTGGATCAGAATAAAATAATACGGAGTCTGAACAGTATCATATTTGGTATGGAAATTATCAGAAAGAAGTGATCTTACATTTCTGTGAGCTCTTAGTAGTGCAGGTCTGATCTTTGATGCCACTAGAGTTCAACATTTTTATCAGGATACTGGTTAGGAGTCCCACTCTCAAAACTTACCTGTCAAACTCAGATTCTTGAAAGAACTAAGCCCTATAAAAATGTTCTGTACAGAATACTCAGTCAAAGCTCTGCATATTGATGTGTTTCCAGAAGTGTGTTCCAAGTTTATCCTTTTGTTTTCAAATGTTGGTAATTTCAATTTACTTTTGTCTTTATGCCACAGGGAAATAGATCTGTTCAGCTGCTGCACAGATAAAATAAAAATGCTCTCTCATTTTGCTGTGACCAGTGAATTCTGTGTATGCTGTACACTGAATAGATATACTTCAGCAGTTCAATAACAAATTTTTCATATGTATAGTTGTTGTTTTATGCTTTAAATTAGAACTGTTTCAATAAAGAGGATTTTTTTTTTTTTTGCATTTAGTGGAATTTGTATATTTGAAATATAATGCAAGATTATGGGAAGCTCCCATTACAGTTAAAAAATAAGCTATTTTTGTATTACTTATTTTGTACTTATATTTGAAATATATCCTCACATTTAAGACCTCTAAAGCACTAGGACAGGAAGAAAGGTAATTGTAGCTTTGGATATATGACCTTCTAGTCAGTTTAGTTGTATACAAGGCAAAGGGCTTTGTCATTTGCTTATTGTCTATGCAGTCTTATCTCCTGGGAAGAGATTTTGTTGGCCTGGTCTACATAACTAATTTTTTGTGGAAAAAGTAGTGAACAAAATAGAGGATAAAAACATTTTTTTTTTAGGAACACAGCATATGTTTAGACGAGATTCTATTGGAAAGTGGATTGCATGGATAGATCCTTAGTAGCCAAGATAGATGATGTGTACTGAGTGAAATGCATCTTTACTGGCATTAACACCGCTTCATTCACTGCATACTATCTGATCAATGTATGATTGAGGCATTAAATCTGTAGGAAGAAAACATGTTTTCACACCTGAAAGGTTACATCTGAATGCAAATGTCCCACAGGAAAAAATATGGATTAACTTTAGCCTTTCTGACTCAAGCAATTCATTTTGTAACTTGAAAACTGAATGTAGCTTATGTTCAGTTTAGGCTGTTTCCCTATAATTTACTCTAAAATGTAAATGGAATAAGATGAAAAAATATTCTTGCAGGAAATTTTCACTAAATCACAGAATGTTTGAGACCGGAAGGAGCCTCTGGAGGTCATCTGGTCCAACACCCTTCATCAAGCAAGGTCTCCTTGAGCTGGCTTCCCAGGACCATGTCCAGACGGCTTTTGAATATCTTCAAGGTGGGAGATTCCATGACCTCTCTGGGCAACCTGTGCCACTGCTCAGTCACCGGCACAGTAAAAAGTGTTTTGTGATGTTCAGAGGGAACTCCTATGTTTCAGACTGTGCCCATTGCCTCTTGACCTGCCACTGGGCACCACTGAAAAGAACCCACCTCTGTCGTCTTTGCACCTTCCCTTCAGGTTTTTATAAGATTATCACTGAGCCTTCTCTAGGCTGAACACTCACAGCTCTCAGCCTTTTCTTTTATGAGAGTATCTCATATATCCAGTCCCTTCATCATCTTCTTGGCTCTTTGCTGGATCCTTTCCAGTAGCTCTGCAGCTCTCAAATACCTATCCATTTCTATTTAGCATCCTATCTACCAAATTGTGTCATTTTATTCAGGGTCTGTTTCGTCCTGTGTCGCAGAAGGTTGCAATGAGCCATTGTATGTATTTTTTCTGCGTTCACATATAGAAAAAAGCAAGATGTAACTAGAAACTATTTTTCTGGCGCTCTTATCCTGATAGTTCTGCCATGTTTTTTCTGCTTCTCTGTTGTCTTGCATACCACTTCAGTCTGTGTACTGTTATGCTTGATTACAGGGCCTGCCAGCAGATGGGAAGCTGAAACTGCCCTTGCACTTTTCTCTCAGATATATCAGTGTGAATCCGGGACTAATATGGCCTCTGTGGGACTGCAGCAGTTCCCTACTGGTTTTACTTTGCATAGCAATTGGTAAAAATTCACAATGGCTGCATATTTACCTTATGCAGGATTCCATAATGTTTTAACTGTAATAATTCATATTAAAAATGCATATAATGTTTAAAGATATATAATATTTATATATGGGGATATTTTTACAAGTGATTTTGACAAATCAAGACTGATCCAATAGCCTATTTCACTCATTTGCTCTAAAAATCCTGATAAATAGCTTTACAAGTCCAGAGATTTCTGGAAATGAATGACTAAGGAAAATCTCAGAGGAAGGTAAGTTATTTTTAAGGGATCAAGGCAGCATCAGTAAATATTTTTCTAAAATAAAATATAAAAGCTGACACTGTTATAGGATCTGGCAAGCAAATATGGTTTTGGGCAGCAGACTGTTCTCTGCTGCTGTTATCATTTCCGAAAGTTTTTGCTGCTAGCAAAAAAAGAATTATGAGACTGCTGTCCACTCACAACATAAATTATCATAATTTTGGGCAAGAAATGAACATGTACCGTGTGAAAATGTTTGTCCTTCCTAGATATATTTATCAGAGCATGCACATGGCTTTCCCCACCCTCTCCCTGCTAAAACCAGCTACAGTTTTGACAGGAAAATGATACAGTATGTACAATGAATGCATTCCACACCCTGGGTATCAACTGAGCCAGCTCTGGCAGGACTGCAGTTTATCATTCTTGCATGGCATGAAGCTGGTAAAATACCAACTGCAGACTCTCCCTTTCTTTTCTTTCCCTTGACCTTGCACTACACTTCAGGTGTAAGACACATCCAAGGCCCACTGCACTGGAAAACAACATGTTTCTGACCATGGTTCTGGACTTCTCCTGCCCAGGGACTGTCTGCTCACCCCGCAGAGCCTGCATGTGCTCAGATGGGAAGAAGAGCTGGCAGTACACTATGGTGCAGTTGTGTAACTGGCCACCCTTCAGAAAACAAACCAAAACAAACCAAAACGAAACAGGACACTAAATTATTTGTGTGGCAGGCGTCAGGTCAGGAAGGAGCAGGACAATTTGTGTGGTCAGGTGAAGAACCTTTTACAAAAATTCCCAGGACTTTGGACTGAGCAGTGCCTTGTATGTCTACCACCTGCAGATCCAGGCACACAGAACTGGAGGAAGCATCCCATCCAAGGCATGCTCCCCTCCATTTCACCTTAAAGGTGGTTTTCCTACAGCATCTTTCGGTGGATTTACTACAGATTTGAAGTGCAAAATGCAGAAAAACATGAAGTCCAGCACAGGATGGGGAAAGTGAACAGGCTTCCAACCAATAACTTCAGAAAAAAAATGTGGGAATAACTCTTCGCTCACTCCTTTGCAGAGTAGTGTTTCAGAAGTATGGCAGTTTCTTGTCTCCTGATTACTGCCAGGCATCCTTTCCAACAGGAGACCACTTGAACTTAGATAAGAGAAGTTGGACAGCTCTGGTTTTTACACGTAGGATACCGAGGGGAAAAAAAGCCCACAACAGCTGAAAAGGACATTTGTGGTTATTGGGTCCTCATCCTAATGCCTAAATGTCCTTTCTGGGGCATCTGCTAGTAATGACCAAAAAATGTCATCAGGTTCTTAATTTGCCTGTTTCATGGTATTCCAGGAGAGGTTTTCAGACTTAGAGTTAGGATTTTTATTTGATCAATTCGTTTAGGGGTCTTTTCACTCTATGAACTTGTTTAAAGGTCCAACACTTGTATTAATATTACTTATATACTGCGTGAGCAGCTAATGTAACCACTAGATCTGTCATTTTTCATTCTCTGCTTGAATTGCTTTGAGAGTTGTAGCCTTTACTGCACTGGTTTTTTTTTAATGTTTAGCTTCAGAGTTTATGTTGAATATCTGTCTGATCATTACAGTTTAATAAAAATTAAGCATAAAAGAGCTATCTCAGTAAAGAAAAAACAGCTTCAGGGTTAGGTAGCTGTTTTCCACAAATGAACTTGTATGTAATACAATTACTTTTAGACAGTTTTTCCTAAGTGTTATAAAGTGATCTGAAATAATTACAAAATCAGTGATGGCAAACCAGTGGCATTTCAAAGTTATGGAATTGCTTTTTAAATGGATGTTCAATGTAGTACCTTTGTTCCTACAGGCTATGAGCACTAAGCTGAAACTAATGACAGTGAGTTACCAATGGCTTTACCTGACAAGTGAAGATTTACTTGATAGTGTAATAGAATTGGAACCAGCAATATTTATCATTTTATCTGTTCCTTTGCAATCAGCAGTGGGGGTTTTTTTCAGTGTAGAAGGCAGTATGTTCAAAGAGGGAAGACTTATTTCCAGCTTTGCCAATGACATCTGCTTGATAAGTCACTTAACCTCTGTGCCTGAATCTCACTAGCTGTTAAACAAAGATAATGATATTTTTCTTCTTTTGTAAATGACCCTCTGGGTAAATGACAGAGCAAAATAGCACTCCCATAAACATGTGTATGTGGTATAAAAATTAAAGAAAACAATGGCTGTCAAATGAAAAGCAGCACTGGGAATAAATCCAAATGGATGACACAGGCATGAATGCACAGAAGCACATAGAAAATGCAAGTAACCAGTTCTAGGAGAAGAAATAGTGTGATGCTGGATCATTAGAACTGGTTTGAACAAGGTGTGTAGTTACACGAAGGTAAAATTCAGAGGTTACTGGAGGCTTAAGGAAAACTGGTTGCTGACTAGTGTGGCAGTATGTAGAAAGTAGCAGGCTGCCTGTCCTTCTTCAGGTGGGGATTGGAAGAGCTGGTCCACCCCCATCTGTTACCTTCAGAGGCTGCAGGTCCTGCTGGGATGGAGGATGAAAAGTATGGGAAGGGACTGCTCCTCCCTCAGCAATAACTTGTTTTTACCTCCTTCATAAAGGTAAAGTCATGCCTTCCAGTGTATCCTGCAGCCTTCAGCCTGGCTCTGCAGGGCACCTGGGAGGCTTAGCGAGGCAATATAAGGGGTTGATGTGAATCGGTCAGGAGAAGTGGCTGCATGAGGAAGGGAACATCCAGGGAAGTGAGTCTGGCAGGGTGGGGAAGGAAAGGGAATCCTGCAGGCTGGGCCAGGCTGCCCCTTTACTGCTTTCCTTCCTTTTGTCTATTTACCCCCATGTGACTGAATCTGTTATTGTAAGATTTTGCTGGCTGGCTGGCTGAAAAGCCTTGAGACATCTCTGAAATATTTAATGAGGGTATTAGAAATTAGTATGTAGAAATTAAAAAAAAAATTAGAAATGTACTAGGTGATGGAACAGACAGATTGAGGATTATATTTTCCTTCAGGAACAGAGTATATGCTCCTGTTGTCTCAGTATAAACTTCTTCTTTGCAAATATTAGTCAGATTTTGGAGTACTTTGCCTTACCGGTTGTAGTTGTCTGATGAATAGTGAACAGTAATTCACAGAGTTTTATATGTTGCATATTGGTGAGATTCAAGAGGAATTTTATTATTTGTTAGACCAGAGAGCATCTGTGCTGTTCCTGTCTGTGCTCTGACTGAATGACGTATCAGCTGAGTTAGGTACATTTATGGAGAAAGATGGAATCTGTCCTCAAGGACTATTTGAATTTCAGAAGATGAAGTAACACTAGCACATATTGAGAGAAGCAATATATATTAACAACACTGCTGGATATCCCTTTTCTCCAGCCTGTCAGAGCTTGCCAGCAGAAATGAATTGCTGTAACAGATTTTAAGGACAATGATGGTTTGTGATTACGTGATCTTTCCTCCTGAATAACATAGCCTATACAATTTCCCCGCAGTGATTTCTGCATCAAGTTCTTAACTTCTGTTTGTGCTATATACGACAGCTTAAAGAAAAATAAGAAGACACCTCCCAAACGCTCTTCCCCCCAGTTCAAAGATACAGGTGATGGATTTCCCATAGTCAAGGAGCTCCAGAGCATGTTGATAGTGACTCACTAGGTGGCACTCTTACTTCTGAATCCATACGAAATTAAATCCCAGGCATCTATTTTAAGGGGTTTGTGTTAAGTAAAACACTGTTTTCTGGAGAAGATAATATGCATAGTCCTCAAGCTCCTTACTGCTTATGATTTCAAAGTATTATTTAGAAGAACTTGGTAATCTGGAAGTCCATTATCCTTTTACTCTTACGCCTTTTTTTTTTTTTTTAACCATAACCTGTGGCATTTTTCAAACCTTTAATAGCTACCAAGGATTTAAAAGTGTAGAACTTGGCTAGATTAAATTTGATGCACTTGGGCTGGGTAACAGCCTCAAAAGAAAGGAAACCTGATTACCAAAGGGTGTGTAACCTGTCTTTGAATGGAAGCAATTTGCATGCGTGAAGTCTGGACTCCTTGCTAAGATCAATGAGGTATGACTTAATTGCTTTCAATACTCTTCAAGAATAGGGGACCTGTGGGCTATAGCAATTGGCTTCTCTGTTACTGAGTGGGTTAAAATCTCTACTGGGCCAAAGTCTTGGTCAAGGAATTCAGTTTTGACCAAATGTACACTGTCCCTCTGGGAGAAGACTGTAACACTTAAAGTGGAGAGGTAATTCCTACCTCTAGTGAACCCTGCAAGGAAACTGAGACAGGATGATATTAGCATTGCAGGATGATAATGTCCTCCAGGAGCACGTGTTTCTATAAAAGAATCTTCCTCAGGTTTTCTTTGTACAGAAGGGAACTGATTTCTTCTTCTCAGTTTGCAACTTAGTCTGTAAAATACTTTAGCGTGGCTAAGGTATGGAAAATATTGTACTTCAGACTTCGTAGAGAGCTGATTATATTAAATAGATCATTCCAGCAGTATCATTAGCACTATTTGCAAAAGTGAGCACAATATGAGGTAGACTTTCTATCCTATGACATTATTAATGTTCTTGGTTTTTAAATTTGCAGTGTACTGGCATTCCGTACATGGCGCTTTAAATGTACATGTAAGGGGCTGCACTTGTGAGTTGTTATGTAATTTATTGCAACATTGTTTTAGCACCATGCAAGGTTATAAGAAAAGAAACAGGTATGTCTGTGTACCTCCATTTTGGCTGAGAGTACACCCACATGAGCAAATAGTGGCAATTGTAGCAGATCAGAAAGCAAACCAGGTGATGGACCTGATATCCACATTGTATTAATTTGCAGTGCATTGCATTACTTTTGACTAGCTCTGCTCGGTCTTGTGCACCGAATGCCAGTTGTTGGTTTAAATACCCAAGGTGTATGTTGCTCTGGAGAACAGCTTCTGTTTTTGTTTCATCTGAAAGCAATCCAATTTGTGTGCTCCGGACTGCCTCACAATATGAACATAATAGGGATGATCAGAAATTCATAACAAAAGGCACTCATTTTCTGAACTAAAATGCTAATGGAAGAGCACCCTGAGTATCTCCAGTTTAACTCCAGTGGTTGCATCCACAGGACAGAACTATGTGCTGATGGAAGAGTGGGTCACCAGCTGCTTTAGACTGACCTTTTTTTTTTTTTCCAAGAGGAATGACCTGGGCGTCTTCTGAAATTTAGAGGATTTGTCTTCCATTTCTCAATAATTTACTCTTACCTTCTGATGATGAAACCACACCTTGTGATTCCACTGTTTAAAAATATTGTTTCCTATTAGAGGGGAATGTTTCATCATTTTCCTTAAGTTGTAGTAGGTAATAAGATCCCAGATCACACTGTGTTTTCGATTTGGACATATATGTCAAAATATATAGTATAAATATATATTATATAAGTAGTTGCATATTGCCAATGACTGGCATCAGCTTCATGTATTTTTGCTGCCAGTTTTTTTCATTTAATAAATGTCAGTAGGTGACAACCATGTTTTGTAGATACTCTTGTATATTACGGTGATTTATTTGTTAAGATATGTCTGAACCCACAGTGTGGTCGGACAGGAGCTTTGTTTTAACATGCCTGATGCTGCAGGGATTCAAGGTGACTGATGCAACTCAATATCACATACCCTGGGTTTTCCTAAAAACCTCTAAAACTTGTACCTCCTGAGTTATAGCCCATGAATCACTGTTAACACATTGGATATACTGTTAACACATTAGATAAATCATTTTTCTTTTTGCAAAAAAAAAAAAAATTGATACAATATACTTGAGAAAAATTGTAGTATCTTCTAGCAAAGCCATCTAAGAGAAGCAAAAGCACTAATATAGGAGAAATAAGATATTTTTCCAATTAGAGAAACTGAATACATACAACACCTCATTTATAGATACGCTGTTGTCATTGTCATGTGACTTATTTTCTTCTTTCTTTAAAGGTAACTGACAGAAGCCACTGATACACTGAAGAGGAACTTACTTTTTTTTTTTTTGGCCAAGTTTTGTGGTTGGTAATATAGTGGCTTTAGTTTTCTGTTTTCCTTTATTGGAGAGAGCGTAAGACATCATACTCGAGTGCTATATTCCCTGGCAAAACTTCTGCACTTTTGATCTTTTTCATTTTAACGATTTTGACGTTCTGTTAATAAAATGATAGTGAAAACTTGCAGGAGACTGAACTGTTTTATGCAAATGTTGTGCCTGTTTCAGTCATTGTCATATTCAGTTCATAGATTCTTGTGGAAGATTTTGCCCCAAGGTTGGCACCTCACAGCCTGCCCTCTTCTATTTTCTTTTCATCAAGCTCTTTTCATAACAAAATTCTGCTTAAAAGAAGAAAAAAAAGTTATGAAAACAGGAACCTGCATAGTCAAACAAAAACATTCAGCTGGTAACAATTAAGTCATTTCATTGGAATGCTGAAACTGAATGAAACCTTTCTTCTTTGTTCTATGCCTGTCTTCAAAATAATATTATATATAATATTAGATGAAATTCTCCCTGGGCAGCCATTGTTTTATTCTATTGCAGAGTTCCTTGTATAACTAGGCCATAGGGACTTCTTACTAGGATAGTAGGTCTTGAACTCAAGGAAACTCTAGGAATTGTAAATTAGGTTTCACACATATGAGACACCAAAATGAGAACCTGTTCAGAGCCCTGAACAAGATTTTATCTTGTGCATTTTGACTCCTTGGGCTCACCAGCAAGTTTTAAATGCAGCATGGGCTCAGACTCATTCCCTGCTTGGAATGTTGTTCCACAACTGATTCTGTGCTATTGGCTCACCCTGGGTTTCTTGCATGTTTTTTTTTTTTTTTCCTCAGTAACCTATTAAGGAATAAAAATATTCATGTGCCAAAGTGAAATCCCCACAGAAAATTATTCTGACCTTACATTATCTCCCTCATCCTCTTATAGTCCTTTGATCAGTGTCCAAATAAATAATGTTGACAAGTTGATCTTTCAGTTATTATCAATGCACATCTGAGTTAACAACCCATTAAACAATTCACACATCCCAGAGCCCTGAGTGCTAACTCATGCAGATGTTACAAATGTCCATGTCCTGACCTTGTTCTATCTGAAAGGATTAGTGAGGTGTGCTTGTTCTAATCAAAGTTTATACTACTAAAGACCATGACAATAGTACCCAGGAAACAAAAGAAACAGGTCTTAATTAAAGCATTTGTTATTAGTAACTTGTTCCTTCTTTAACTGTATCTTGAGTGGTCCCTTGAGCCATCCTATTGAGAAAAAAAGATTTTATTTCTTTATGAGGAGTGCTTTAAGCCATGTTTTGAACTCAGCTGGGGAAAAGAGAAAAATTATCCGAAAGTTGTAATGAAATGTGGTAATAGAGATGTCATCTGTACTAAGATTTATTAGGAATAAAGAACTAAGCAGAGATCATTATTATATTATGTCAATGTGTAAGACTGCAATTTGCTTGTAAATGTTGTGTGCAGGTCTGCTAAAAATACTAATCACTTTGTTTCAGACTAAAGGTCGGTTGAGCTCACCTGTCCTGTCTCCAGCAGTGGTCAACGGTGGCTGCCAACAGCAGGGGAGAAGAGGGAAAGCATATATGATCCTTCTCAGGAGTTCTCTCCCATCCTTCACAAATTTCTGGATTTATAGATATTTAGAAGCTTTTGGTGGCTTCCTCCTGAACATGCCTAGCCTAGGTATGACTCCCATGAAACCAGCATTTACAGCATACTGTGACATAGATTCTGCATGCTATGTTGTACTAGTTTTGGCTGGGATAGAGTTAAATTTCTTCATCATAGCTCATATGGTGACATGTTTTGGATTTGTGACCCAAACACTGTTGATCAGCATCAATGCCTTTTCTGTTTCTCACCCTGCCCCACCGGCAATCGGACGGGGGATGCACACAGAGATGGGAGGGGACACAGCCGGGAGAGCTGCCCCCAACTGACCAAAGGGATATCCCATACCATATGATGTTGGACTCAGCAATAAAAGCTGTGGTGGGGAAATAAGGAGGAAGTGGGGATGTTCAGAGCGATGGTCTTTGTCTTCCCAAGTAACCGTTACACATGATGGAGCCTGGCTGTCCAGGAGATGGCTGAACACCTTCCTGCTGATGGGAAGCACTCAATGAACTCATTTTTCTTTGCTTACACAGAAAGCTTTTGCTTGCTTTATTAATCTGTCTTGTCTTCAACCCATGAGTTTTCTCACTTTCACCCTTCTGATTTTCTCTCCTGTCCTGCAGTGAGGGAATGAGTGAGTGGCTGTGTGGGATTTAGCTGCCTAGGGAGGTTTAACCATGACATATACTAATAATATATAACTATACATTGGGTGAAGAAACATTGCTTTTTAGATTGGTTTTAGCCTCCTGTTTGATAGATCCATTTCTTCCCCCTAGTTCTTAAATGGGGAGAAATAGTGAATAATTGATTAAAATTGGTGGGGTTTTTTTGAAAGCTGAATGTTTCCATCATAAGCCTAAAAGGCCTTAGATAATCTTTGCTCTCCTGAAACTTTTGCAGATCTACTAAATCCTTTTGACCATGAGGGACTTCTATACAACGTTCCAGGTATGGGTGCCCTGTGAAGTTTGTAATGGCATAATGTTATTCTCTCTTTTCTTCTCAACCTTGTTTGCTTTATTGATTGCTACTAAACAGCGAGATTGTGTTTTTACAAAATGGATGGATATATCTTAACACTGAGACCTCACTTCTCAGTTGTGACGCTTAGTTTAGAATTCATCAAGTAATTTTTTTTTCTACAGATATCTCCTGAGTTTCATCAGTCTTCACAGTTGAACTGGTAACTTCACTAACTTCCGTTTTCCAAATTACATATGAATGTGTTGAACATGAGTCTCAGTACAAATCCGTCCAACAATCCACTGGTGACATTCTTTCATTGTAAAAAATCAATCATTTTCTACTCTATTTCTTATCTGAACACAAAATAATTGAACAATCTTCTACATTATCGCATAACTGTTAAGTTTCTTTTAGAATCTTTGGTGAAACACTCTTCAAAAACCTAGCTGGACTATATGAGCAAGATGTTTCTTATCTACATGCTTGTTGTCCAGTTCAAAGGACCGCAATATGTTTGCCAGACATGACTTCCCTGCATAGAAAGCATCTTAATCCTGACCTACTGTATTGCTGTGAATTACTGAAAAGGATGCTAATTTTCTTATTTACCTTGTACAAGTCCATGTGATCCCAACAGGATTATATCCCTGCAACTGCACATTGATCTCTAACTGCTTGTATTTATTCCCCATGCTGCATGTATTAGTGTACAGGCGCTTCATAGAGGCACCCCACCATGCTGACTTCCCTAAAAGAGTCTGTTTTGTTTGGGTTTGTTGTTGTTGGTTGGTTTGGTTGGTTTGTATTTTTGTTTCCCTCTCCTGCCAATAGTGCCTTGTAGGCACTTCCCTGCTGAAATGTAAAAGATGGAGATGGCCCTCTTTTGCTGTTTTGCTAATTTTGTGTTCACTTTTGTTCATATCGCCTTAGACCTTTTGCTTATTAACTCCGACCATCTCTCCCTGAAAGGGCTGCTGATAGCTTTCAGCCTCCTCTGTTGTTACTAGTTTAAAGGCCTCCAGCTCTCCTTACCAGGTCATCCATCCTGGTGGCAAAGATACCTTTTCCCCATTTACTGAGGAGGATCTCATCTCTCCCAAGCGGACATTGATCCCATGAAAAGGGTCTCGTGGTCATGGAAACCAAAACCCTGTTGCTGACACCAGCTGTGCACCCAGTTGCTGACATGCAGTATCAGTCCTCGCCTCCTCACACCTTTTCCCCTCACTAGGAAGACTGAGGAGAACACACTGGGGCCCATATGCCCCTGATTATCACCCCTGGAGCTCTGTAGCCACTTTTGATACTCTCCAGATTGCCCTGGCAGCGTTGTTGGTGCCCATATGGAAGAAGAGCTGGAGATAATAGTCACAGTGTCAGACAAGCTTTGGCAGTCTCTCCACAACATCCTAGAAGTACATTCCTTTGGATGATGTCAAGTCAGCAGATGTTGCCCTGACTGCATCAGAGAGTTGCCCACTACTGTTACTCACTGATTCAAATGTAACACCACAAATACAACAACTCTTTCCCCACCTCTTCTCTCTCCATCAACTCTCCCCCAACAATAGACAAAACAGTGTCTGAAGTCTTGATGCAGGCCATGCTGAGAACAGTGGGATAAAAGACTGGAAGGGATGTCTGCTTGGGTGGTCGAGTCTAGGATGTTGTCAGAATAATCAATTATGCAGTTTCATAAAATTCTACAGATCATCTACTCTACATGGTTCCAAGGCCATGTAATCCCTCCTCAGCGGTATTTAACAAACATAG
This sequence comes from Caloenas nicobarica, assembly GCF_036013445.1. Classification (NCBI taxonomy): domain Eukaryota; kingdom Metazoa; phylum Chordata; class Aves; order Columbiformes; family Columbidae; genus Caloenas; species Caloenas nicobarica. The sequence goes on from NC_088247.1 coordinate 44,458,021, forward strand.
GACTGATAATAAAACAAAAATCCATAACCAGTGTTGTGCCACTGAAAGAAAAAAAAAAAGGACAAAATTGTTACATCTTATTACTACATGTTTTGATAAATGTTGTGGGTGACCCTAGTCAGGCTGAACCAATGCATAAACATAATTACTTAACTAATTAGCTTAATTTTCTGTTTCTTGTAATTCCAATTTTGTCATGCAATCCTTTCTGTATGCTACCCAAGCATAATTCTAAAACATTTAAACTCCTTTTCTCATGCTATCTAGCTTGGAAACTGCCCTAGAAATTGATTTCTCAGTGGCCAGGATCTTTATTCCAGTTTCCTGTCTTAGATATATTTTCTGCTAATTATTATTCTTCCTTAAACTTAATTTAATCTGGGAGAAATTTTATTATTTTTTTCGATTTACTAGGCTGGACCTATAGTGAAAATTTACCTACAGACAATTTAAAACTTTAAAAATACTCTATACATTTTCTCCATCTCACATTGGTTTTCTGGTTGGGCAAGTATTTCAACAATTTGATTAGCTGTGAAGTTTCTGGTTTAAGCACTTTAACGGGAACATACTAAGGAAAACTAGTATCTATAACTTGGTTTGGTATATAGGCACAATGGAAAACGTGTTTTATAGAAAAATTCTCAAACTCAAATAAATTTGACCAAAAAGTAAGACCAAGTGCATGGAAAATTCCACTTCTAAAAGATTTTCAGAAAACTGGGTAACAGAAAATCGAGGCTTTAGACCTCTTAAATGAATTATTAGCTACTGCCAAACCTTATTATATGGATAATATTACAATTTTTCTATGTCAATCTTTTTGTGCTTGCTATAGCTATGATTTTATACATAAAAAAAAAGAGTTGGTTTGGAATCAATAGGATGCTTTTAAAAAGTCTAAAATTCAAACACTGCTAGCAGACTATTTCATGAATGCACTGCAGAAACAAAAAGATTGGTTTGAATATTTTACAGGCTTAGGTTGTGAAATTCTTTGATCAAAGACTGTCAACTGTGTCATAGCATTAAGTCAAACTTTCTGAAGTGCTATGTGAATCTAAGGAATTTCCATTGTTTTCAAAGGATATTTTTTGCAGGCTGGCTTTGAAGTGAGGGAAACACAATGAGGCCTATAAGTAGGTAATCTGTAGAAAACGCAGCAGTTATAAAATCACATAAAGACACTTTTGTTCACTGATAAGCATGTGAATACAGTGTTTTACACTGAAAAAAATATTTGTATATTAAAATAAACGCACAACTTCGCAGTTTCACAGCCATAATCAGAAAGTAAATTATTGAAAATACAGTGCTTAAAAACAGTATTGCCTTTTCCTTGTACAGACAACTGCTGGGAATGGCTGGTTCAGTGTCAATATGACCTGGCAGAGCATCAGATTGGACTGACATAAGTTCTGTTATTTCAGTAAATAATCAAATTTAAAAATCCGTTCTTAGATTTTCAGGTTTGGTCTGAATATTTTCCAAAATACTTCTAGCTGACCAAAATATTCTACACTCCAGAACTAACTTTTAAATATATAATACTGAAGTCACTGCACAAAAAATTCTTTTGATTTCCAGATTGTACTAGGTAATGCAGCTAGATATGAACAGAAATTAGTAAACGCTAATACAGAATTATTCTAGGATAAATATAATGAATTGTGTAATTGTTGTACTCTACTGTACTATTACTGTGTTATAACTCTTTTTCTGACACTTATTGGAAGTTAGATATTGCTTGAACCTCACCTAAATTTCAAACAGTTTACTCTGTGATAATGTCTGACTAAGGCAGAAAAAGTGTGCTTGATGGAAGTAAATTTAACTGTATGTGCAGCGAAACACAGAATTTAATGTTTTACCTGTTAATCTGTTAAAGTAATCCCATTTCACTGGTTAGCAAGAAAGAAAAAAGAGAGTACTTAAGACAAAGTAGTCTGGTTTTCGAAACAGTTCTTTTTTCTTCTTTGAGTAAGAAAAAAATTCCATAGAACTAGATATTCCTAAATTACTAAGAAATGTTATAAAAAATAAGGTGTGATAGATCCATTTCAGGAATTGGATTCTTGCTTCTGAAAAGAGGCATTTGCAATATGTGTCCCATTCAACCAGATAATATTAATGGTAAACTGATGCTTTGTTATAAAATAGTTTTGAGTCTTGCAGTAAGAGAATGTTAACTGTGCTCCCTTATTTCTGCTGAAATAAATCCCTCATTGTTTAATAGCTTCAGCATGAAAGAACAAAATGTTCATGTTTTTGGCTTTCCTGCATTTTTACCTCTGTGATACTTGGAGCTCACCATCCTCTTCTTCCTAAACTCTATCTCTCTCCTGTTCCTAAGGTATCGCACCCAGCTCTACCTTATTTTTGGTCAAATAACTGAGAAACAGGAATTAACTGTTCTGTGTGATCTAAGTAGCATATGGACAGTCTTCATCTAAGAGAAGCCAGAGGTGCTCCCAACCCCAAAAGGTCCCATGGAAGCCATGCCCCTATTGGCTATCACATGACCACCTTTCACAAGAAGACCCCCCCTCTTCCAGTGGTTTCTTTACTCCATCTCTTTCTGCCCCTGTGCAGTCTCCATTTTATAAAATGTCATACTCCGCATACTCCACTATGACAGAGTGCCCTGTGACAGGCTGCCAGGACGAGCTGCACCTTCCAGTTTACTCAGCAGTCCCTCACAACAGGAAGCCCCTTTCCACTACATACACAGAGGCCACCATTTTGTTCTTCCACCATGCTATGGCAGAGAGCTGCCATTTTGTAAGATGATGTGAGCCACATGTTTTCATGCTGCTTTGTGATTGACTGATGCCTTTTTGTGACACTGTCATATGTTCTCAGGTAGCTCTGTGACTGTCTGTCAGGACAAGCCTTCCCTTTCTGTCTGACACCGGAAGGATGTCATGGCAGCAAGTCTCCTTTCACCAAACAAAATAGGGCTGCAATGTTGTTTCAGCTCCTGTTTAATGGTGGGGAGCTGCCATTTCTGACAAGGTCATCATCATGTGATTGGATGCTCATTGGGACCACAAAATGCTAATATAGAGAAAAATATGCATTTATAATTTTTTTTCTGTATATAAATTACCTAGAGTGTTGGAATATGCATAAATATAGATGTTATTGATACATGCACTTCATATGTATATATTTGTGTATATATAGCATATAATTACATGTACATATGATGGTACATACATTAAAATACATATATACCTGAAAGTGTAGGTACATAATGTACAAAACTTTAATAATAGCTAATGAAATTAATAAGTAAAGTTTTAATGTTAATAGAAAGAAAACAGATAAAAGGTATAAGGCAAGTCTGAGGCCTCTCATTTTACATGGCTGCTGCACAAGCCCTCACATGTTCGGGTAGGAGGAAGTTCATGAGGGTGAGGGGGAACCAGAAAGAAGGGTGGAAGGCCACAGACACTTTGGAACATGCCCAAAGGCTACGGACCCATCCAAGGAGGCTACCAAGGAGCCCATACACAATCTCTGCCATGTGCAAAGCGGAGACCCGTGCAATGAGCTGCTCCAAGAGCCCCTGCATCCAGATCCAGACTGCTGGGATGACCATGCACTAGGGTGGGCTTTGGGGCTTCACACCATCCTGGAAGACACAGACAAGACTGCCTCCCAAAATGCAAAATCCCAGTTTCAGAGGAACATGTATGTGGGCACAATAAGTAAAACTCGAAGTGATTCCTGAAATACCCACGTGAACCAGAAGAAAACAGCCAATGGGCCTGTGAATCAGACATGGTATTTTGAGGTAAACTTCACACGGAAAGGGTTGGTGGTGGGGTGAGCTCCCTTTGTCCATGGCTGTGGGGCAGCTCACAGCTACCTGTAGAACCATTATGGGGTGCAGGTTGGTGCTCTCTGTGTTTCCATATCCTTAAGTCAATTAACATATAGCTTCAAAAACTCCAGCTAAGTGACCGAGGTGTGCCATGGTCTATTCACCTTCCTGTCTGGGCCTGCAACAATCGAAGGAGAACAGGCGTAGAAGAGACAGTGGTGTTTGAGGAAAAAAAGGACAAAAAGCTGGAGAAGCCTGACTAACATGCCCTGTTAGTAGAGTCTATTTGTGCATGACTTAAATTGATGGTCCAGTGTTTCCTTTTTTATGCGTGTGCAGTAGCTGTCAGTTGGTAAACATGTCTATGCCACCACTTCTGTTAAAAGGTAACTGTGCTCATGGGGGAGTGGAAAGCTTTGGGGGTATAAATCCTCTATTAGAAGCTTCTAAAGGCAAATAGAAATGGTCTGAACAGAAGCCAAGTGGCAACCTGACTTACAAACCAGGATGCTTACAAGTGCAGCAAGAAAGCACTTTAAAAGAAACAAGGACTAGTGTTGAATAAAACATTGAATTCTTCTTGTAAATATTGATGTTTTTCATAAATTTAGAACTACAGAAACTGTTTAAGTGATATGACTACCTTTCATTTTGTTTCTCCACATTTTAATGGTCACATAAAAATGTCATTGTTTACATGGCTAGACATTATCAGTGAATATTTTTATAATTTTGTAAAACTTATTTGAAGTGATTTTTGTTTGGAAGACTTATGATGAAACATAAGCACAATTATAACTTCAACATTAGAACACTGTTCTCAAACACACACAGATTATTCTTTACTTTCATACTGTTGACTTCAGAAGAAGTATATATAAATAAAATTCTAAACTATTCAACAGTTTAAACTTCCTATGTGAGATTTCAGTTGCTATGCAGTTTATCATTAAGGTTTTTTTCCCTCCTTAGAATTTTGTGTTCTACAGCAAGTAATGACATACTAATTTCTTTCTCAGTGAACAAGAAAATTGTGTCTGGCAGAAGAGAAGGCTGTGACCAAAGACATGATGGAAATGAGAAGCTTTACATTAATTCTGCCACATTGGTGTGTCTGCCTTGCAATGATATTTTCCTTTACCTGGCTAACTCATTCATAAGATTCTATTAAGATACAAGAATTCTGCAAAATGGAATTTCCTGTTGTCTAAAAAATATCTCCATTCTTAAGCTTTCTTCTAGGCTGTAAGGGTACAAGAGGTGTACTAGAGACATGCAGAAGCTTATGGAACACATTTAAACTATGTGTTTATTTTACCATAGTGTGAACCATAGTATCTGGAACTGGATGACATTTCAGGACTGCTATAGAAGACAACAATCCTAACCAACACAAAGACATGGAGAGGCTGCCCAATCTTTCTTTAGTGATTTAACTTACCTGTCTTTCAAGGCTTACATTCTTACATTGTTATCACTAGATTTTTATGATCATATTAATGGTTCTGAAGTAACTTTCCAAATTGTCTTAATGGCCTGATGATAAAGCATTTGAAGAGTTTATTTTTTCCTGTTATGAAATATTTTTTCTTCAGCTGAACAGTACTAACAGAATGTAAGACTGAAGATACAAACCTTGTGTGCTTTTGAAATGATGTTTCAATGTTTACTATAGTATGAAACGTGCTCTATGGTAAAATCACGTGCAGAAAGCTTCTTCTTATTAATATGAATTAATTAAAAGTGTCTGCCAGTTTCTTGCAAAGCTGTTTTCCTTTCAACATCCTCATTTTCTCATTGAAGGGATCTGTGAACTAAAGTTTGTATTTGCTATCTGCCATTGATCACTATACTTCTAATCTGAGGACAGAGCCAGCTGCCAGTCCTAACTATAAATGTTGCACATAGAACTTGGGTCAAGATCTTTATCTGATGTCCATTGACATGTCTGTCATAACCAATAATTTTCTGATTAGCCATTAAGGTAGACCTGGACAAATATGTAGCAGGACTGTCAGCAAATATTATTTAAAAATGAAAGACTTTTTTTTGTTACTCACACATTTCTTTCTGTCAGCCTTATGAATGGCAAACATTTTCCCAAGTGGTCTTGCATAAAAGAGGATAATGTAATGTGGGTAACACAAGATGAGAAATTTGGAAGGCCCAATATAAAGCTTACCAGAATCAAATAAAACAGAAATAGAATATGAATGATGGATCAGATTAGAATGTATAGACAAAACAACTGCATAGAAAAAAGTTAATTGTTTTTTTCTTTTGTGATTCTGAGACAGGAAGGTGGAAAATTTACTGTAATATAATGCTGAAATACTGAGGGGCAGTGCCAGAAGCCTGGGAAACTTTTCAGAGGAAAACTTATGAATCATAAAAAGCAGCTGTCATTTTACTGCCAGCAGGTACCAAAGTGCCTACAACATATTAAAAAATCGAAACCCAGGAATCTTCTAGGCCTATGGAAAATCACTAAAAAGGTTTATATTGATATGAAAGGAGAGTGAATGTGAACCCATGGGTGAAAATGCCAGAAGGAGAAGGGCTATAAAAATCACATGTTGCTGACACCTACAGAAGCAGGTCATCAAGATTCTAGCAGACATCTACTTACGATTTCTCAGGACAAGCAGATTTGAAACAGAGACAGTGACTAAATCCTGATGACTTGCAGAGGTGGGACAGGATAGAGAGGTTAATTACTGCCAGCTTCTGAAAGGCAGGATGAAACAAACCCAGAATCAGCACCCTCATAAGAAAAAAACCAGGAAGTATGGGAAGCAACTTGAAACCTGATGCCCCTTGTCCTCCACGTCATTGCAAGCAATCCTGGACAGACCACCTGGATACAGGGGTCTTCTGGCCAGAATGCTTGGCAGACTATTTTCATGCATCTTGGTGCTTGTGAATTTGAGGTTGTGAATGTAACTGACTGAAATCAGTTATGATTGAACATATAATAGATTAATCTGTCCTTCCCCAAAGGTATTTCATTGAGCTACGTTGTTGTTACAGTGTTGCAACATCATTTCCTCCAGAGTAATTTGGCAGTCATTATGTTTTAAGGCATCTCTAAAAGATACCTATACTGCAATAAGCAATTCAACATTCATCCATATAATTATAATGTGTGAGACGAAATGCCCTATGAAAGGTCATCTCTAGTGCTGAAGTACAAAAGAAAAGCTGCATTTCTAGGACTGGGTTCATCCCATCCTGGCACAGTGAATGTAACCGTCAGAGCACAGAACTGAACCTCCCCAGTGCCTTTCAGTAGCATTGTATATAACTAAATTTAGCTATCTAAATGCAAGAAAGCAACCAAAATGCCTGAAAATGTATCTGCAGAGCCATGGTGAGGGGAAGGCAGGGGAGGAGGAGCTCTTGCTCTGTGGAGAGGTGCACTTAGATGGTGCTCCAGTACTGCCAAGTTCAAGGGCTGTTGACCCACCTGCCCCTGGATCTGCCCAACTCCCGACCATGAGGGAGATGAGGGGACTGGCAGTCAGTCGCATGAAAACACAATGGCATATCACAGTTTATGAAATGGTGGTTCCCAAACATATGTTGGCATCTGAAACAAAACAGTGACCCTGTGTGTGCAGCGGGAAGGACCTTCCCGTGCTGGGTAAATGGGAAGGAGCAGTCGTTCCTGCTGGCCAATCACAGGGGGCTGTCTGACCATGTGAGGGGTATGACGTGTTACAAAATGGCGACCCCCAGTGGCAGAAAGGGGAGGAGTAAATAGGCCATGTGACTGGAAGAGGCTTCTGGGACAAGGGGGTCATGTGAGCGCCAGCAGGGGTGGGGCTTTCTCAGTGAGTTGGCTGTAGGGATGCCCATTGTTTCTCTTGGAGCAGGCTTGTCCTTATGCTGCTCATGTGCCATTTGGCAAGGCTCTTTGGGAAATAATTGCCAGTAGCTGGCTAACAGAAGAAATATAGACTAAGTTTTCCTTCCATTTGGTGCCTGTAAGTTTTGGTCTCTGTCTTTAGCTACAGAGTTTCACAAGCCTTGCAATAATTTACTTAGCTGGCTATGCTTAAACTTCGGCCTTCGGATTTGACTGGAATTGGCAAAGGTGAGCAAACCCTTTGTTGGCAGATGTGTGGAGTAAAGACAGACAGAACCACTGTCTTTGTTTCATTTTGGTGTTGAGACCAGCAGAGGTTAAAATATGAAGAGAGGTGAACAGCTTCTGAATATCACCTAATCGTTAGTGTGAATGTACCAAATATAACCTAGTGTGGGAGGTGAGGCAGAGAGAGTGGGAATGGAGAAGAGCACATAGATGAACTAAATTCAGTTTGTAATTTCTTTTAATATTGGATAACAGGATGACTTGCAGAAGTTAGCTAGGCTATATCCTTTTATAGCTCTAGATCTGGCAAAAGTTGCCTTGTGGAGGTGGGTGGATGCTCAATACCTGTTTGGTGTGGATCTCTGGACAGGTTAGAAATTGCAATGACTGTATTACATCAAGCCTTCTTTCATAGATGCTGGATTTAGGGTGGTTAAGTAGGTCACTACAATGTAGTAAGGAAAAACTGCAGCAGTCAAACTTGTTCATCCTTGGAGTCTTTCTTCAACAAGTTATAAAGAATATCAGAAACAGGAAAGAAGCTGAGGACTTCCTAGTTGCCAGCCCTATGCGTGTTCCCCTGACTGGAGTAGAGGATTTATGTTCAGAGAAGCATTAAATCATGTATTGCGCTCTGTTATTACACAGTTGTTGGATTCACGTTTTTTTTTTTTTTATTTTGGAAGTAAACATTGTGACAGTTATTCCTGTCAATATTGCACATTTGCAAGTGGAATGAACAGACATGCTATAGATGATTGACAGGATAACTGTCCTGGAGGATTCTAATAAGAGTTTAGGAACAGAGTAGCAGAAAAGTCATTGAAAGTGGCTGAGATGAAAGAATGCAGCCTCTGCTTTTTGCTCTCCACATCCATGTACATCATACCAGGTACTTGCAGTATATTTAGAGAATGTCATATGTACCTGCTCTCTAGCAGGACTGTCTTGGGTTTTTGTTTCTTACTTTCAGGTGTTCACATTTGATCTCTCTAGTAGACTAGAGATGGTAGCAGAATAGTGAAGACATGCTAGAAAATGAAAACAGTCCTCAGCTTTGGTCCAGACTTCTGAAAAGAGCTGTCTGCTCTAAAGTGACATAACTGCTGTTATCTACTGGATTGCCAAGGCTAAGTAGTAATCACAGTTCAATGTGAAACCTGTGGTTGAGATAGATTTTTTCAATGTGCTTCCTTTCTTGTCAAACCATTTAGAGGCAAAAGTCATCTCTGTCCTATTTGTGTAATTCAAGAGGGAGGCATGCATATCAGTATTTTAGAAATAATGATACATGAAGTCCTAACCTTTTTGGCTTCTTTTGCACCTTTGGTGCAGTTGTGGTGGAAAAGACTTGGCTTTGTGCTGTTGACTTCCCAAGTTCTCCAGAGAGAGGAACACCAGAGTGAAGAGAAGTTCTCGGCCACTAGCAGCAAGCTACAGGCAGCCAACAGCCTGCAGCTGCTCAGCTGCTGCTCCACCTGTCAGCCTCTTTGTGGATGTAGTAAAAGTTGTCAGTTCAGCATGAAAAGAAAAAAAAAAAAAAGGCAGAGCTGGCAGTATACTAAAGTGATTGCTTTTGAACACTGATGAGCTGTGCTGGAATCACTTTTTTTGTTTCTAATGAAATACGGAGGCTCCCTGTTTGCCTTTTCTTATTCCTCTTGACTGAAAACCAAGGCTTTGTTAAGATAGAAGATCCACTAATTCTTTGTAGGTGTGAGAACAGATTTCTGATTCATTTTCTATGTTGCTGCACCAATTCAGTCTGTCTGTAGTTTGCCTGGATACTTAAGTGATACCAGGTTTTTCATTACAGCCTGAACAAACCACAGGAAAATGCAATCAAAGCAAAGGCTTGAGAATAGGAGGGCGAGAATGGAAAATGTATCTTTATAATGCAGATGTTAGTATGCTGACAGTAACAGTTTTATAATCTTTTGTGAAACCATTGCCATTGGGCTTTTATTATTTTCTTTACAATCCCAGATCCTCATGACATAAAGATGTCTATGCTGTGGACAGTTGTGTAGTGAAGAGATGTTCAACATAAGCCTATTAGTGTACTTGAAGAGTTGTGTCTGTATAAAGCTCTCCAGATCAAATTATCTCTTATGGAGATCTGTGCTGCCAGGGTTGGTCTTCTTTCAGTAAGTTGTCTCTTTATTGCAATTCACTAAACTTCATATTTCCACATTTTTTTAAAGCCTTTATTTCTGTGTGAAAAAACTTAAATAGAAATGCTACAGGATGTCACAGCAAAAAATATGAGAAGAGCCTTACATTTTTCAGCCAGTCCTTTAGGAGTTTTTTAAGATCAAATTCATGAGTTTCCTAGCTGAAGTTAATAACTATTGAGCAAAAAACTGAGCAAGCTCGAAGCTGATCCTATATGTGTGCAATATGTGTAAATAAGATACTCAGAACCACAATAACGCGTGTGCTGTAGTTGAGATTACCCGGTGTCTTGAGTATGTATGTATAGTTTGTGTGTTGTGTGGTTGTGTTAAGGCTCTGGTGTACTGAGGTTTTAAGTGTACAGATGTACAACATGCTGCTGCCTTCTGCTAAGCAGATGTTAGTGATGTGGTAGTACACATGGTAATAAATGTAGGATTCTTTGTCACTTGATCAAAAAAACAAGGGCTACAGGAAAGAATGATAAAGAGAAGGATTCCAGGAGTTAATTAATCCTGTCTTAATATGACTGAAATGAGAAATGCTGTCTCTGCTCTGGATTGCTGTGAAATTTTGCAATACTAGGTTGTGGAAGACAGAATAAACTAAAATTATTAAACAGTTCCCAGATTTGAACTCTTTCAGGGTTTCAATCCTATCTTTTCTATCAAGGAAGGATAGCATCAAGTGAGTATCACATTTGCAACAAATTTGCCATTGCAACTCTTAATATACAGAAACAATTCTGCAAGGGCAATAATAGTGCTAGTCACCAAGTTTTTTTTCCACAATTTATGTTATAAAAAAGCAGAGAAATGTGGTGGTAATCCACTATGATAACACTGTATGTGAACAACCAGCATGCTATCTTTAAAAAATGCTATAGGGTTTTATAGCCCCCTTAGCTTAAAAAGCCAATATACTTTTAAAAGACAGAGCCAGTGTAGAGAGAAATAATGAAAATAAATAATACTGTTCATAACTGTTCAATGTGAAGGGAGTGTTGACAAAAAACAATCTCTGAATTAACACCCAGTAATGAAGCATGTGCTCTTGGAGCGCCTGAAACAATTATGGACATTGATATGCATGAAATTATTCAACAGGGCTCAACATCCCATGAATAAATATGATGTGGTAGAGGATACTGGAAGTTGTGCAAGTGTTATGAATAGCTTAGTATTGCTATTCAAAACTGTAAAAGACATTTGGACAAGTTACTAGTAAGCAGATTCGTGTTTAGCCTTATTGCATATTGATTCACCTTTAAATCATAGATGTTGGAGCAAATACAAATATTTCCTATTTTTTTATGCATAGTGTTGTCTTTATCCTGTGGAAATAAATAGGACACGTGGAGACTGAAATAAAACCAAAGACAGATGTGTATATGAAAAATGTGTTGTGTGGTTTGTTTTTTTTTTTTTTTTTCCCCCAGGGTGTTCATTAGCTACACACCTCCCTGTCAGAAATTTCCCTGCCTGCCTGCCCCACTCCCCCCGCCATCTCTGTACCATATTTCACTGCTTGTAAAAAAATTCTCTGAAATTGCAGTCAGCTATTCCCGTAAAAACTGTACCGGGAAGAAAGCTCTTGGTACAGTTCAAAGTAAAATGCTATTATTGCTCAATGTCTCTTTCTAAAGAAATAATATTGACTGGATACATGCTCTTTTGTATCAAATGCTTTGTGTGAATCAGAACAAAAGTCCTCTAGCTCTCCAAAATTGTGGTCACTTGAAGCACCAGTGTAAAATCAATTACCAGTGCTTCACAGCTTCTCTCTGGTCCCCATTAGGATGGTAATACATTTGGAGTTCTGGCTTTCAGAGCTGGGTTCCATTTCTTGCCGCCTCCTTGAATTTTTATTTTGGTTTTATCTATCTCTTTTCAAGCAGTTTACTTTTTATGCCCTTTATTTTTTGGGGCTGACAGTCTCTTCTGAAACTTTCAACCAAACAACTGAACTTCTTACCAGTGCCCCTGGAAGCACAGTTCACCAGCCTGGGTTCATCACTGTAGATCACTGCTCACAGCCAGTGTTCCCAGTGATGACATTATGTCTACGCACAGTCATTCAGTGGCCTTGATGTTTTCCTGCTGGCCTCCACACTTGTCAGTGGTCTTGGCACATGCCTTGAAAGTGTTTTCTATGCAGATTTAAGTTCCAGATTCCTTCAAATAAAGCATAGCGTGTGTTCTCCCTACACCTTGTATCTCTGGACTTGTAACAAAGCCTGATTCTAGGAAAAGAAGGGATTGCTTTACTGGGGCACTTTGTTCTGACAGCTTTTTTTCAGGTGATGTTTGGAAAGAAATTCACTTAACTCCTGACCTCTCTGAGCAAAGTTTTTGTGAGGTTGGGCTATTCTCTGTCTGGAGTGTCTGCAAGGTACCTTTTCGAAGCAGATCCTGATCTCAATATAAAATCGCAGCCTTACATCTCTACCTGGAAAAGTGACTTTGAAAAAAGAAAGATTTTAAAGCATGGATAATGACACATCTGTCTCTCAGACTAGTTGTCTATCAGCTGACATAAAAGCAGCCCATTAGCACTGCTCTTAAAATTGATTTCAGAGCAGGGCTGCAAAATCACAATAGCAATTTAATTAACATTATGGAAATAGTTGAAAAAATGGCTGTGAATCTTTTGATTGCTTCTGAAATAGAAGTAATGTGGCATCATAACTAGTCTGTTGTAGCTGATATAGAGACTTAGTGCAACAGCTGGACAGGTGAAAATAATTTTAATAACGATGGAGAGAGGGGAAAATAGGAATGAGCTTGCTAGAGGTAGGTGGTACTAAACTTCCTTAATAAAGCTGCAGCTTTTGCCTTGCTGCAGGAAACATATTTTAGAGCATGAGTTATAAATGATGGTCTAATTTACAAATTACATTTTCTCTCTGTATAAATACATACCGTAAACTATAGTGTGTAGAACTATTAGAGAACTTTTTTCTGGAGCTAAAATGGATCCATTCTCCACTTCATCTTGCAGACTACAGTTTTCTGCTGATGTCCAAGAATAGGAATGATGTTTTGAAATAATGGAAGGAAACAATGGGAATTAGGCAGTTATCTACAATAATGCCAGAATTTTCCTCTAGATTACCTTGTTTATGTTTGCTTTGTTGTGCAAATAGGGAAAACAAAAAATGATCTCGATGCAATTTTTCCTAAATATCACTTTATATTAATTCTTGCTGAAGTCCTAAATCTCTGATTGTTATCGAATATGACTTCTAATGAAGAAAGGATATTAAGCTTCTGCCTTAAATAGAGAAGGAAAGATGTACCTGTGAAAACTATACAGGGTGTTAAAAGGAAACTTTATAATTAGCTCTGGTTGTGTTCTAGATATTAAGTGATTTGGTTCCATTATTAATTTCCTTACCTATTCAAACTCCGGCATTTATTTGCTTTGGTAGAATTCTTTAGCTGAGATTTATGATTGGAGAGACAGACAATTTCTTACACTAAATAAGGATTGATTACTATTGGTGGTTAATTTGATTTAGCACCAATTCAATACTGAGAGTCACTGCCCTGATGTATTTCTAGTTTAATTTAATTTATAGACAGTAGGGCTGGAAGGGCCTTCAAAAGGTCATCTAGTGCATCATGCTGTACCAAGGCAGGAATACTGTACCCGTGTCATTAGTGTTAATAGTAACTTAGCTTTGATGCAATATTTTATTTCCTAGTGTTGTGTTAAAACTTGTACAATTTGCATTAAATCATATCACTTGCAATAAACCACATCAATTCTATCTCTTGTATTTCAAGCGGTAAGTCTAAAACCTAAACTTGCCCTCCTGACCTTCTGATATTCACATGGAGTCCTGGCTTCTCCTGCTAACCATAGGAGTGTATTTAGAAACAAAACAAACAAACAAACCCATAAATAACGGCTTATAATTCTGCATATCTTCAGAAAAATAGAATCGGGGAAAATAAGTCAGGTATCCTCTCACCTACTCTTGTCAACCTTTAAAACAGGGATATGGATAACCTCCTCCTTAGAACAGACTGATGGGGTATCTTTACTCATATTATCCCATTTTGTTCTCAAGGCCAATTTTGCTGCATCCTTTTCTCTCATGTTTTTCCTATTTAAATTTTGTCTGAGTGGCATTGAGGCTGGTGCCAATGTAGTGCCTTACGTGATGTTCAGTAACAGTGCAGATCCAGGGACCTGAAGGATTTTTTGCAGGTACTTTAGAGACAGTATCTTGCAACTGTATGTGTTTTAAGCTTACACACAATAAGGTTTATATGATATGCTACAGGTGTTTCAGAAGGACAAAATGTAGAATACAGCCTCGAATAATATTGACCTTGGAACTCAGAGTCAAATTCCTTTGAAGACCCGTGAGCTGCACTTTGTCAAGCTGAAACACAAGGTGTTTGTGTGAGGTTTTCTGTGTCTGTATCCCTTAATTTTACAGCAAGAATGAAATTTGGTTTAGAGTATGAGATAAAAGCAAAGCAAGGATTTATGTAACTCATGAAAATCACTGAACCGATAATCTTTGGCTACCACAAAATATTGTTACCACAAAGAATTCCAGTGTAGAGCACTTTGTCACAGCATTGGCTGTAGTTGTACTCCCCATTTTGTTTCAGATACAGTTAGTACAATATTCTCTTTGTGTCAATAACATTTTCCAAGAGTGACTTTTCTGAGAAAACCTTATTTTACACGTTAATTGGGCAACAATTAAAGTTTGGGGAACTCTGCTTCCTGCTCATCAAGGCACTGCTGTAGAAGTCCTTGGAGAGAGAACTCCATTGCTGCTTGACTTTTTTCTGAAATTGAACTGAAGTACAGGGTGTTCAAGAACCAAACTTTTCAAGCTCTGTCCTGTCTCGTGTTAGGCATGTTCTCCACCCAAGACTAGGAATCCAGTAAATCTGCTGTTTACAGAGAAGCAGAGTTACAGGTGATGAAACATGAAAAGCAATTTCTTTCTGTTGCAGCTGTAAAGAAACTCCATGACTCTGCTTTTGTCAATAACTCTATCACAGCACATCATAAATAAAACAAAACAAAAAAAGTTCCACATGAGGAAAGAAATGAGCGAACAAGTAACACCTGACAACTGTAGTCATGCTGCTTATTGAACTTCAGAAAGAAATGTTGCTATTAGAGTGGTGAGAACCTGCATGAGATAGGATTGAATTCTTCCATTGAGCTAAATAAGGAACAGTCAAAACAAATAATGATTAAATTATATCCTTCACCGAGAGAGGCTAAGGAGCATACTGATATTATCTGAAGTTTTTGAGAGTGTTCTCAAAAACCTTTATAGTTGAGGAGGGATAAAGCCTTCTCATCATGGACTCAGATATATTTTGAGGAATTTAACTTATTCACTCAACATAGCATTTAATCTTCATTTTTTGAAGACTGATTGACTTTTGATTGTTTCTGTATAGGAGTAGATAGAAGTAGCTACAGTCCTGCAACAATATTTTTGGTGTGCTGTATTTTAAGGACTGCAGCAGTAATGGAAAATGTGTTTATCTTATGAAAAATGTATGTATTAATCACATGATTTACAAATAAAAAAACCAACCTGAACTTTCTTAAATCTGATACACTCTGTATTGTACAGCCAATTACTAAGTTTTATTATTTTTCAATGTAATCATTTACATGTTGTTAACTGACTCTGAATATCCCTGCTGATGAAAATGTAAATTCATGAGCTGTAATCAGCTCAGAGTAATTTTATCTACATGATTCTCAATGAATTTTTAGAAAGAAAAATCATAATTACAGTAATGAGCTTTTTAATGCTCATCCAGATTTATCTGGTGTGATAACTTGTGATAAGTTCTGTGACAGTAGTGCTGTTATGCTGGGGATGAATTTATTTCTTAATGATTAACAGCCTGGTCAATCTTTTGTGGGTATTCTTCGAGTGGAAGTAGTTAGCAGTGTAGGTGTTTCTATGATTAACATGGTAGCGTTTCATTGTTCTCTATAGATCAAGCTATAGGTATAGCAGTATTACTGGGTAGGTACAACCAGTTCTCCATCTGCCCTGCCTCCAAAGCTGGTAACCAAACTTGCACATTATTTGGATAGGTAAGTTGTATGCCATGCACATGGCTCTCACCTGAGGGCTAGCCATTGAAGGCTGACCATCTGGCCTATGTCTGTTCTGTACTGCTTGTTGCATAATACATGTTTATGAATTTACTATGTATGTGTTTGTTAATAGTTATATTACTTATACCTTATGTTGCTGTCAGGTGGGGAGATTCAAGGTGCTTGTACTGGAGTTGGAGGTGACCAGTTGCAAGAAATGGTAAAGTCTGTATTTTTTCCTCAGAGCCAATGTAATGCAGCTGATACAATAATGCACAAGATTTCACTGCAATATGAGAAGTGTCTGCATGATGTTTCTTTGATAAAGAAAGATCAGCTCTAAAGCTTGGTAACTTTGGTATATTGTCTGGCTCTGACACTTTATTTGATGGTATTTCTTTCTGTTCATATCAGTGCTTCTG
The DNA here is from genome assembly GCF_036013445.1 of Caloenas nicobarica. Classification (NCBI taxonomy): domain Eukaryota; kingdom Metazoa; phylum Chordata; class Aves; order Columbiformes; family Columbidae; genus Caloenas; species Caloenas nicobarica. The sequence goes on from NC_088247.1 coordinate 44,474,642, forward strand.
GCAGGGAATGTAACTTACTCTATAAAATGCTGGTCACTCCCTAATGTTGTTGAGAGTCAAGTCCGCTTTCCTTCATTTCACAAGTACTCGAGGAAGTTAATAATGAAGATTCAGCAAAATCAAGAATACAACAGAACGTGGAAGATACATAGACACACAGATACGTAGGAAATGTATGGTTTGACAGATGAAGTTATCATAGGTGATTGCAAAAGTAAAGGTTTTGTTTGCCTGTTTGTTTAACCACTGCCTGATTAACCTTTTAATCTATTTCTGAATAACAATTGACTGTAAAAGGTACATCAGAAGGGCAGTTTCTGATTATCCTGATCATAGGTGGAAGTTTGTTATTCAGAAAGGGAAGTCCAGCAAGTTATCCAGGTTCCTAGCTTGCCAGTACACTCTTAATTTCTGTTTCCTTTGCTTGTGTTCATGCTGACTATGATCTGTGTTCTTCCACAGAGTCTAAGCCTGTAGGCCTGTGATTAGCTTTGCTAGTAACAGGCCATGCATGGGCTTTGTACTAATTTTGGAGGGCCTCAGCACTGAGTTCTTGTCAGGCTTGCTCTGTTTGAACTTCTCTTGAGATATCTGGAGCTATGTTTTACATGGTATCGATCTAACAGCAATTCGTTTTTGGTTATGCCTACTTTGTTTGACTTCTTATCTTTGTACAAAACAACCGTAGGTTTGTATAGATAACAGTAACAAGCAGTTATTTTGTGTAGAGTGAGATGTTCACAACTCTGACATAACACTGGTCTGGTGTGACAGTGGGAGGACTTGGGAAGTGGGGGCACAGACTGCAGCGCAGATGGGTACAGGCACAGGGTGTCAAGAGATGGGGCACGGGCTTGGTGCTGAAGACCCCATTTCTTCAGACCCATACATTCTTCAGTATGTTGCTGCCTCTATTGCACTGGGTAGCCCAGATCTGGACCCAGCCCCGATGTGTCTCACCAGGGCTGAGTGGAAGGGAAAGATCACTTGCCTTGATCTGCTAGCAACGGCCTTCCTAATGCAGCCCAGGACACTGTTGACCTTCTTAAGTGAGGAATGAGCAAGACATAAAAACATGTTAGTAAACATATAAAGATGATTCCAACTGGATCCAAGAGGAAGGAGAATGAAGCCATCATTGAGAACATCATACTCCTCCCGGTGAAAAACTCATATATGCTGACAGTTTGTGTAACAGCCTTCCCTCTCCCCCAGTGCTGGGTTGAAATCACTGATCTTCTGAATACCCAGAGGGGCAGGGGTATAGATACTAGGAAATGTCTTTATTTTTAACACATTATTACTATTAAGTATTTTTCTGTATGGAAGTGGTGGGTTTTTTGGTAATAATTAGATCTGAACTAATAATTCTTTTAATAGATTGTTAAGATTTCAACTATACTAACAATAAGTTCTTGGCTTTATATGTAAGTAGCATTTCCTCTTTTCCTGTAAATAAAATTTTGAGTGTAAAAAGACCACAAGATAGATTAGTTGTACAGTTACAATTTGTCCACTCAAATTAGTATTCTGGAGGGATGTGTTCTTTTTTCTATGGAAACTAGCTGAGCAATTTGGGATTTGGACTGAAATTCCATAACAGGGAGAACTAGGGCAATCCTGAAATGGGAAGTATGATGTGGAGTGTTTTTCAGGGTTAGGCTGACTGCAGGACTGAAGGTTTTCAACTTTTTTTTTTTTTTTATGCAGTTATGAAGAACTTGCAAAGCTCCTCTTTCATCAGTCAGGAAATTTTCAAGGGCAGATACAAATGGAAAAGAGTTCATTTTCCCCCAAATGTTGTAAGCAAAAGGTGCATCTCACTGTTTAGTTGAGAGCATCTGATTTGAGCCAGGGCTATTACATATATAGTGCAAGATTGCAGAGGTCCCACTTGAAAGTGGAGTCCTGGTGTGATAGCTGCCATACATACACCCCCTGCATAGTATACTGGGTGGTGGATCATGCACTAAGATGGTTTTGAATAGGATGCAGTCAGGTCTTGTTGAAACAGTGGTGTGCTAAGTAGATGTGGCAATAGCACTGTTCCTGATTCCTTTACATGCCGTAGTATATTTACTGTAAGTAAAGCCTATTTATTACTATAGTCATCCTTCACCCTTTTGCTATTTTGAGATCAAAGCAGGAGGGAAAAAATAGACAATTTCCATATTTGCTGAAAATAGTTCTTGCTTTCCTTCATGAAACTTTCTGACACAAAGTTTTCTTGTCTTAGAGCTAGTATAATTAATGTTTATGTTCTAAAGGGCTCTGACGCACTCCATCACTGTCCAGACGAAGATCTTTAGGGAGGGGTAAAAGGTTTCACACTCTGCTGAGATTAGTGCAGGGATATCCCACATTCTTACTGGTGTTGCAATTATTTTTTTTAATTGTGCCTGAAAATTCGTGTGAATAAAGAAAAATCCAAATGGCCATCTGCACACAAGGGAAAATATCTTTTAAGATTCTGGATTATCATACACGGTGGTTTGAGAAACTCTTGTTAATGGCCTATCAAGATCCGGCCAATCATGAGTTTCTGTGCTCTCAGTAGTCAAAGAATGTCAAATGTCTGCATTATTTTTATACATTCCTCTAAAAGTATAATATAAATCTCTGTTTACTTCAGCATAAGTTATATTAGTCTGTTCCATTTAATAATTTGCTTGTCTTAAATGAACTTTTATATGGCAAGGTACAGTCTACTATATCCTGCATTTAATATTCTAGTCTTACTCGGAATGTATTTTAGACGTTATGTTTCTGTATTAGGGTTGTTACCCCTTAATAGTGTTAGTTAGTTAGATTTGAACTGAAAAAAAGAAATTCAGGACACTTTTTGAATCTCAAAATTAGACTTATTTATTAGTCTGCAATATTAATAAGTAGTATTGCCTCAAAAGTACCGGCAGGCCTGTAATAGTTACTTTTATTTTGTAATCGTTAAAATATCATCCCTGCAAATAGAAAACATTTAGACGATTACTGAAACTATAAGTAGAAATCATGGTCTACTCTTAATGATATAATCTGCAACATTTATGGACAGCATGATTAAAACTTCTCAAATAGAACTCTTTAAACCAAATCGATTGCTGTTAAATGTAACATTTTAAAAGAAGGTTGAATAACGTGGATATTCTGAAGTTCTGATCAACTGCAAACACACTACAGATGACTGAGTTTTCATGAAAAATTTACTCTGTAGTGTTCTATGACAAAATATACTGAAGTTTTTTTTCTACATATAATGAGTAAACGACTTAGTTAAAGCTGGAAAATTGAAGCATTAAGAAAGTAAATTTGCTTTTTATATAGAATATAGTATTTTTACATTCATCTTGTTACACTTAATAAGGAAACACTGTTTTATTTGGTTCTCCTGATTTTCAGATACTGGTAATGGGCATAGACTGAACTTTATTAAATTCTTTTTCCTCTTTCAGAAGTGTGTATTTTGTCTAGGGAAGACCCCATGTCAATATGCTTCTTTTGTAAACACAATGCTATTCAAGGTCATAGTCCTGGTTTTTGTGTGTCTGATCGGTACCTGTTTGAAAATCAACTTTTTCCTCCCATGGAAGTTTCATTCATAGGTAAACCACAACATTATAAAGATAAATAAAGAAATGCATCCAAGAATAGGAAACAACATGATGTTTATGATCTATGTCAGTAAAATAGCTACTGGAATGTTACTTCCATTTTTCCTGTCCAGAAAGTAATACAATATCTAGTAACTGGTACAAAGTGGTTGACTGTGGAATTACAGTATAGCTAATTATGGTCTCAATAATTTGCATTTCTGTAAAATGTTATAGCCTCAAAATGTCACATAAATCAAATAATTCACTTAATTTTTCAGCCTTGTTGGTATTCTTACTTTTAACTGAATCCTTTGAAATAGCACATTTTATTTTTAATAAATAATTTCTTGTATTATTAAATACTCACTACAAGAGTAGTTTTGTGTTCTAATTTCATCACATTCTTTACATATAAGAAATATAAAACTAGAGGTTTTACCTCGTACAGTAGTTTTCATAGCAAGTAATATTGCTGATTTGATACAGAACACATCTGCAATTGAAGCTTGCAACTACTTCAGCAACTGAAAATCCAGGTGCAGCCTTCTGTTCATGCTTAGACCTATGTGGGTTTTACTGTTATAACTCCAGTAACCATATATTGGAGTATGACTGTACACTGTTATATACAGTGATCACCGTAACTGTATATAATTGTTATAGACTCTACATCTGTTCTAAGGTCCCTTGACGCTGCTGGTGCAGTGTAATGAGAAACAGTTTCCAAGTATAAGCACTGCCTATAGGAACTACGAAACACTTTGTTTATCACTGATAACACAGAGTTAAGTATTTGTTTGATTTTAGGCATCAGGCTACATGTACTTGTCTTTTTTTCACTGCTTTGATTTAATTTATTTTTCGAGTTAAGGCACATACTTTAGAAATAATCCAGTGTAATAAAAATGAGTGGGAGCCTTGAAATTGCAGAATCAAGCCCCAGATGTATATGATCTGCCAAGATTTACTGCAACACTCTTTGATATGATATTTCCTAAATTCATGTCAGTATCATTTTTAAAACTGCTTCTAGTTTATCTGAAGTAAGATGTACTTATAGAAATTAAACAGTCATGTAGGAATATTATTTTAAATTAACATATATGCAAATATTATCTTTGCTTAGATGATACAGCTATAGCATTGCCTGTAATATATCATAATTGTTGTTTATGATCTGTTGAAAATTTTTCCTTTCAGTGTGCCAGGATTATGAGATGGAGGTGGGCACTGATGATATTAAATGTTCATAGTATTTGCTCAGTTTACATCATTTTGGAATAAATCACATCTGAAGTTAACATCTAAGGTACTAGGTTAATAAACCCAGTTTAAGTATTGCAACAGTAGTAAACTCAAGTTAAGTATTGCGGAAGATGACTAGTGAATTGGCAAATCCTCCTTTTTTTTTTTTTTTAATCCAACCATCCTGTGGTTAGGACTCAATAGATATTTTACATCTAAATTCAAGTCCAGCTCCCTAAGGCCTACATTATGAAGAGGGCTTAAAAGGCACTTTTTCAAACTCATGGTAGGTACCTACATTAGTGTTTTAGTTCCGAATGGAAGTTCATTTCCATAGAGAATTTCCAGATAGCCCCAACTTTGACACAAGTTGCCCCATGGCCTCAGATAACATAAACTGAATTCTTCTGGGATTAAGTGAAACTGGTCTCCAGCTGCAACAACCCTGCTCTACCTCTGGAGTTAACTCTGGTTACCAGCTGTTCTCTGCAGATCCTTAGCTCTACACTACTTGCTAATGTAATGGCACATCCTAACTGGGCAAAATGATAGTAAGATAGGCTAGATCCTAGTCATTATGCTGAAATACCACTGTATAATAAGAAGGTATGAAATGCGGTATGAGGTATTTTTAGATAACTTCAGTTTATTAGTAGAGAATTTAGGCCTTTCACTGTTAAAGTTCATATGGGGAAAATTAGGGCCTGTCATTTAACCTCATTTTATACTAACGTTTTCTTGTCTTGCTCTTTCTCATTTATGACAAGTTTGAAATAACAGCAGAATGACATCTAATTTGGCTTTCTCGGTTCTCACAAATGGGAAAAAAAGTTTCTTGCTCATTCCATCTAATAAATCTAATTAGAATGATTACATTAAAGAAAATACTACTAAGATAAAATAACTGTTTTATATTGTTTCTCTGTATTTTCAGTGATGCACACTCAGGTGTATATGACAGTGTTATGCCACTTTTGTAACACCGTTTTAGGTCTATATGAATTGGTCTGTTTCTCTAAGATAGCATAAGCCACCCTTAGGCAGTATTAAGCAACTTAAGTGCAAAAGCCATTAGACTCTTTGGCTCACAATAAGTACATCCTCTTAAGCTGCCTCCAGTAATACAGCTCTTGTGATACATCAGTGAAAGCTGACTCTGTTCACATATTTTGTTTGTGTGAGAAGGCCAAACACTACAGAAAGAAGGTGGTAAAATAACAGTCAATGCTCCCTGTAACTGACTTCTCTTTGGGCTGTATAAAGAGATGTTGAATGTCAGGCAGTGTTTTGTAAACCTCACTATGCATTCGTGTAAGTGTACTCCAGAGTATAAACACGGAGGAAAAAGAGTAATTGTTTATGATGGTATGAAAATGTACAATGTATGTAAATATGTTAAGTAGCCTGTGACATATAATGCCTCTGGTTACATGCTTTTAAAGATTATTTTAAATTGTAGGTGCTGTAGATTTGATCTACAAAGTACCTGAGATTACTAACCCTTCCCTGACTGTTATGGAGACAGTAATAAGTTTCAAGAAAGTGAAACAAAATTATTCTTCGTAAGTAGACTTCTTGAAACTACTTACCATTTTTTCATAAAAATTACTATAATTTAGGAAGATTTTATTTTTAAAGAACATTTTTTATTATGTTTGTGGAGACTAAAGTATTGAAGGTGAAATACTGCTTTTTGGCCATAGGGTAGATTCCAAAGGAAGCCATAATATATGTTGGGTGTTTAAAACTAGATGAGAGAAGAGCAAATGAAACTCTGAGGTGTTAAAATATCCATTAGTGACACAAAAATGCATACATACAATAGAATTGTGCTAGACTTTAAACCTTGTTTTCTAATTAGTATTTCCTTAGGACAGGCCTCTTTATACACAGCAAGGAGTAATGCAGAATGACAAATGTTAAGTAGGCAACGCTATATTCTTCAGATTCATTCCTCTCACTCACAGCAGTTTTGCTGATCTCAGAACAGCAGGAGAATTTTTTTATTTTTTTGGTGACAAAAAAATAGAGGTAACAATGTCTTCCTTAAATAGCATAGTGAAAGCATGGTGCTGGTCTGGCTAAATGTATATCAATAATTAGCATATTCAGTGGTATTTTGACCTTGAGGGGATGGTTGGTATTTTCTATAACTAGCTTCAGAACTGAGATTTCATCCCTTTGTTAAAGGCAATTTGTAGTGCCAGAATAACTTGTCTAAAAGAAGTACTAACTTTTGCCTACCACATGGTGAGAAAATGGGCCCCTTTAGAAAAGCTTCTCAGTTTTGAAGCATCACATTCCCTTTAACTGGAACATTTGTACATACTGTTAGTAATACGGAGATTTTCAAAGTTCCAGCCAATAAGGAGAGACTAAATTTTTTCACTATTTACAACTTCAGATAATCACTGTTGGGAATAAAAATAATAACCAGAACTGTGTGTGTCTTTCTGCTACATTAGTGACTTAGTCACCTACAGTGTCTCCCACACTATTTGTGTCAAGTTAATTTAGGGAGGTGATAAAAGGTATTCTGTTTTGTTTAGTGGGCTCTCTAAAGCTGCAGACTTCAGTGCATATTCATATATCCTATTTCGAAACACTTTTGACAATGATGTGAGACCTGTAAAATTTTATATCGTAATTTTGGAAGATCAGCCGCTCAATTCTTCTTTAATTGTTGTTAATGGTAATTCTGATAGGGTGATGTAGCTAAAGAATATCTATTAAGAATGTAAGATCTAAGTCCTTTGTAATGTTTATATACACACCTTCTGCTGAAGATCCCTTTTTACAGTCAGTGAAATATTAAAAACTTTTGCTATTATCAGCCAAGATCTCTATTAATACTTGGCTACAATTACAGTCATAGTCTGATCTTGGATTTACTAAATATGAAGATGCAAAGGATAATAGCAATGTATCTTTACTTAAGCAGTAGCCCACGTGCTTATATACTTAGCCCATAGCTTTTTACCACTGACTTCCTTTGTATCCCATCAACTTGCTGAGAACACTTGTTATACTTCTTTCATTTGAGCTATCATAAAACTGTTACACATTCCTGCCTGTTTTGCTCTGCTCTTTGTTTTACTTTGTGTAATCGGTTTCCACATTTCTATTAAGATTCTGCAAAATCACTATGGCTTTAGATTATGCTATTTTATAGTTGTATCTTACCAGTGATATAAGTTTTTATAAAAATATATATTCTATAATTAAAAAAATTCCAATGTGAAGTACATCCTCCGCTATTATTACAAATCTTGTAAGCATGATGTAAAATTTGTGTAGTCGTGTTTTAATCTAAACCCTTTATGTTTATGATTTCATTTTTTTTTTACAAACTTAAGAGAATTGATTTGCAGATATTGAGAAAATGGCAAGATCATTGCATTTTGTAAAGTTTCACACTTCATTTCCTTGCACTTTATGCTATTCTGGTTAATGAAGAGGTGAAAACTGAAGCTGTGTTAAAAAGGTATTGTTCTGATTATAATCAAATAAAATTATGTGGTACAGAAACTGCAATTGTCAAAACAAAGTAATGAAAATCTGCAACAAATACTAAAATATTGGCTACTTAAACCAGTAAACCATTAATTCATTTGCAACAGAGATAATGGGATGGCTCAATATAGAAATACTCTATTCACATATTGCTTAGATATCATATTAACATAAATTAGGTATATTTGGGAATCTGTAAATACTTTTACACTTCTCAAGCATTCCTTTCTTCTATGAGCAATTTTTCCCAATATCTTCTGTTACTTCCATGAAAATGTGTTACAGAAAAAAAGCAAAGTTTTCAAAAATTCAGAGTGATCTGCTGGAAGGACAAATTTGAATGCAGTCAGTAAATTAAAAGTGTTTTTAAACAGACAGTTAATGTTATAGGAAGGAAATTGTTCAGATCTGGATATATGACAGGAAATAAACTTCACCTTTCCAGGAAAAGAAATACATTATTGACAATACAGTTTTGTTCAGCTGTCTACCTGTAACGGACTTCTCAAGGATTGACCACATTGGAAATTCAAGCTCCTTCATGCATACATGATTGATTATTTTTTCTGAGTGATGCTATTGAGTCTTATGGACTATTTAATCCAAAACATACCCACAAATTTACATTCACTACAAGGACAATATTCTTACACTAGCATTTCCAGAGATCCAGTGCACACAGAATATCAAATTCAATCAGGATGTAGAACACCTCAAACTGTGTCCCATTTAAATTTGTCTGTTTACACAAAGGCTGAATTTGATCAAGTCTCTAGCAAACAACTAAATAATTCAGTCCAGTGGCAGCCTTATTTCACATGACTTGTACATCTGTCTTGATTGTGAATATAGCTGTTTTCCCAGGAATGGAGATTTGCTTTGATGAAATGTGTCTGGAAAAACAATTTTTGATACATTCAGTAAATAATACTTTCTTTGTCATTCAACCCACATGTTTTTCTATCTTTATAGAACCTCTTTGTTTTAGATTCTGATGACTAAATAATTCAGTCCAGTAGAACCAGGACTATTCCACTTTGAAATTACAGCTGCTTGAGGGAGGAGAAGAGTGTCTTGTCCTCTCCTCCGCGTGTTGTGGAGGGTATCTCTCTGATGGATGGCAATGGAAAAAACAAACAAAAGGGATGGCTGGGTACTTTGAGAGTCTTACAACCCTACTTTTGAAAAATACTATAGAACTTCTTTGTACAGCCACACAGTGTAGAATTGTTTAGGCTCCATTACTTCATGCTGTGTTGCATTGTAAAATGAAGTGATTACAATGTGATTGGAGCAGCTGATATATTTTGAATCACTTGACAAAAAGGGAAGTGTAGTGGAAAATCAAATGCATATATATGGGTGGCAGAAGTGATCAGAACAAATTGTGAACATAATTATCTTTGATTGTTATCCCTTTTTAAAATGTAACTGCTTTGTAATAGCAGTTTTAGGTTCATGATGGTATAGAACTACTCTCAATATTAATTTCTCAGAAACCATATAGCAAGCAATAGTTGGATGCCATGGTGATATCAAAACATGAGATTATCTTTTAGTTGTGTGAATTTGAAGCCCTCATAGCTGTTTCAATTAATTTAATTGATTGTAACTGTTTCTGGATAGTAAAGCTAGCATCGACAGAGGTTTCTTGTCCCAAATTTGATAGGAGATGAATCTTCTCTACCCTTATTCTCCAGTTCCTTTGGGCCAAATGCAACTGTTCCTAACACAAAGTCTTGGATCTCTTCCAATCTTAACGTAAGCAGCATAGATATGACGGCATTTATTTTGATGGATAGCATCCTCAGGGATATAGACAAGGATGAAATGTCAGTGTGAGTATTTTTCAGTCTTCTAAGAATTTCTCAAACTCCCATGTAAAATAATCTGCTGATCTGTTGGTGAGACTTTGCACAAGCATCTACAGTGAGGTAAAGTAAAATCGCTCACTGTTATTCAATAAAACTTTCTGGAGCGTGAGAATCTCTTTTTTCACACTGAGTGTTTCTATCTTTAAGGCTAATTCTGTTTCCTCTCTGATTGAACGTGTACCTGAGGCCACTGGGAAAGCTTTAATGATCAAAGTGTAAAAAAAGAGTACGGTGACCAGTCAATGAGTTGACAGCTGGAGAATGTACTTTGTAAGTCAAGATTACAGATAGTCTACTTTTCTTTTCTGGCCTTTTTAATAATTGCTGAAGCTATGCACAGGTGTATAAATGCATGTAGCAGGGAAAAGGTAAAAACACAGTGATGAAGAAAAGGCTACATTGTTTTTTAGCAAATCCTCCATAAAATAATGTAGACAGCTAAGTAAAAATGCGAATGATGAAACTGGGGCGGGGTGAGGGGGTGTTGGTTGGTTGGGTTTTTTTTTTGTTTGTTTTGTTTGTTTTGTTATTTAATTCAATAATACTGGAGCTAAGTAAGCACCTCAAAATGTCTGCTTTGGTGATATGCCATTGAGATAGAATTTTATTGATCTTCTCCAAATCATGATCACAAGTGATGTCAGTGGAATTAACAGGGGACTCAAAAATTTTTGAATATTGTCTCAGAAACATTTTTTTACCCTTCTTAGCACCTGTAATTTCAGCCTTAGAAGGAGCCCCTTTTTTCAGATCCCTCTTTTGTACTTGTAGCTAATTGATATGACTGGAGCACTGTCAAGATGAATTTCTATATCTTGTCCATTTTGAGAGCAGTTTGTGTAACACAGACTTAGTTCTATTGGTTCTGTAATATACTTTTGAGATACACATTTCTAGAATGTATTCTATTCCCCAAATCCTGGAATTTGGGCTCAGAAATAAGAAATGTCTTATACTCATCTTAGAAAAAGTCTTATATTTGATTCAAGAGGCATTGTATATTTATGGTGCTGTATAAGGCTTAATCTTTTAGTGAGCTAGTAGTATATTACTACTAGGTCAATTTTATGGAGATCAGATGAGTTTCTTCTTGTAGTTTAATACCAGTTTGCAGTTATATGCGTAACTATCTAGAAATACAAATAGCATTATATACAGGAATATCTATTTTTTTATACTCAAGTAGCTATTAATATCTTTAATTCCCCCCACCCTCCACCCCATTGTGTTTCACATTTTCTCTCTAATATTCCATCTGGAGATCTCTTCTCGTGTTATTCACTATACAGTCTATTAAATGGTGTAAACAATTCTGTTTTCTGATTCTTATGCAGTTCATCGGCACAGAGTTTTCAGCAGAATCTTAGAAAGCCCTAAAAAAAAAGGAAATTTGTAAAAGGAATATTAAGTAGCAGCAAATTGAACAAAGATAACAGAGCAAAACTCATATGCCAATTCAGTATTTATGACTCACTGCGACAAATTTGTCAATGCTATCAGTTTCAGTCTTATCAGTGACTCAAACTATGATGGATGTACCTTTCCATATTATGATTTTGTCATGCTTCAGGGTGACACCTTGGCATAATTATTCCAATACGTGTTACTGATAGAGCAAATTTTGCAAAGCAGCAAGTAGGGATGTTTTCCCTTGTCTGTATTATATGTCTCTCTGAAACCTCCCTTTCTAGAGCTTCAAGACAAGCTAAATGGTAGCCAGAAAAGGTAGGATATATTTAGTTATGAAAAATTGTAAATATATAGAAGGCAAAACCATAAATATATGTATTTAAAAAAAAGTTTTAAAACAATATGTGTCTTATTCAATATTTGTCAAGGTCAAAAAATAAAGTAGTAGTTTCTCTGCAATGTGGGTTTTTGTGTCTGATTTGCAGAAGATCAATGCCCTGTGCCTGTTACTGTTTTATAATTAACCAATACTTAAGCAAGTGCTGTGCAGGTAGTATAAGATCTAATTTTAAGTGCAAAACCTGAACTATGAACACTAAAACCTCAGATAAAACCAGGAAATATAAGGTGACTGAACTCTTAAGCTAAATGAATTTGCTTCCTTGCTTAATAACTATCTTCTGTCAAGGGTGACAAATTCATGTAGATCCTTTGTTGCTTTATTTCCTATTTAATACAGTGTTAACTCTTACTTTCCTACCTCACAACATTTAAAAGCATGAGTTCCTCAGGAAGATGTCTTGCAAGTGCCTGAGATCAACCTTTTCTAACTTGTGTGGGTAAATAGGGGCAGCAGTGCAATCAAAGGAGAGAGAAGAAAAGGATGATTGTTATAGAAAGAAAATAAAAATAGATGATACTTGTTCTGCTCCTTCATCTTTAATGAAAGAAGTAGCATTTCAATGAAATGGGAATCTGAGAGTTTTCTTGCTCTGGAAACTTACAAAGTTTAGGGGTGATTCCTGGTGTCACAGATTATTTCTTCCAATGACTTTTGGGTTAGCTATTACGGACCTGGTCTGAGCCTCATGAGCACTTGGGAGAGGGCATGGCAAGTTCCTGGCATAAAAATTCTAGGCATCAACATGTACAAATGTCCTAGAGATACTTTTACTGTGGGATGACAAGGAAGAAGACACAAGTCCAGAAACAGTTTCAGGCAATAAATGAAACAAACCAAACATTCCCCTCACCAAAAACAGGCAAAAGAGGGCACTTACTAATATATTCCTCTAATCTGACCAGCAAAAGCGCCTTTTCTCTCTGTATGTGTAACTAGCTGTTACACAAGGAGCTTGTGAAGTCTTTTCCCAACATAGGAAATCTGGCAGGAGGAGACTGAGGACCATTGTGGTTTAGGATGGCCACTGATGAGAAAATGAAGAGAGCAGGAGAGGAAGATGTTCAAATACAAAGTTATTCCTGGAGGTGTAATGACAGTGCTTTTTCCTGTTGAAGAGACTTTTCTGATAGTTACTTTAGGAACAGTTGACAATATCATGATCTTATTGATCTGATTTCATTCTGAGGGAAGGAATTTTCCTGGGGGGATCCCTGGTAAGTAATATAAGTAACATGGCTTTGCCCACTAAAAGGAGGAAAGGGAAAAACTTAAGCCCAAGGTTTCTTCCAGGTCAAGATACTTTTACATCTACAAATATGTGCCATGAGGAGATGAAGATCAAGCTGTTTACATTACTGTAATGCCAGTCAGTCTGTCTTCCAAATGCCTGCTTCTTTATGGTTACTTCTGACATGTTGCCCACCATGGTTAAAAATCCTTGGTTGAAACACTGTGAGAAACTCTGGACCTAACTATAAACTGACACTGTTAAGGAAGCCTGTTTGCCTTGTGTCAAAGGTGGCTGAAAGAGGAAAGGAATCTGGGGGCTGAGAATTGCTGTCACATTGAGTGTTAGGAGGAAGGCAGAAGTGGACTGGTTCTGGCTCTGCTGTGGAATGCTGACATGATAAGCATGCTAGATAAGAAATGAGAAGCTTTGTTTCAGCAAATAAGTGGACATATTCATCTATGAAAGACTGTGTGATAAACTGTTGTCAGCATCTAGTAGAACCTAAAGAAAATGACCTCATTTCAAAATGAGTGGTCATCCAAGTATTCAAAATCTAAAATGTCACTGTTCTACAAGAGCTGTTTGTATGACCTCCCCTAAGCTCTATTTCTACATCCTTCCAAGTCAAGAGCCAAAATCTGACTGACTTTAATGGGAGCAGAATTAGGCTCATATTGAATTTTTGGAACAATGTTAACATTGCTGTCAGCAAGATTATGAGTTGTACTCTCATGCTTTCCCCTGACATCTGCCTGTTTCAAGGTATAAATGAACTAAAACAGAAGGCACACTTGAGGAAATTTTTACATCTGCCTGTATTGGCAGCCAGGAGAGACGTAAAATACTGGAAGCTTGACAAACCCTGCAGCTTTCAAAAGTTAGATTGCAAATGTTTTCAGTTTAGCCTCCTAGGAATAATAGTATAGGGAAGGCCAGAATTTATCTTTCTTTTTGATCCAAGACTTCAAGAAGGCAGAACAAGTCCTTCCTCTGAAGACCTATGAACGGTTTGAAGTAGAGGTTTATCTCTATTTACACAGTGAAACTAAGGGCAAAAAGAGATTAAATGATCTATTTGATGCCTTGGTAAAACTGTCTTTCTTTTAAACCAATAGGCTAAATGTGTGAAAATGTATTTATTTTCTACTTTACAATCCTTCTGCAATTGATATCTTACCCTTACTTCATACTTTCTACTGAACCTCTAATTTTTGTATCTGCTTCTAGTATTTTGTATGCAGACACAATGCTTCTGTGTCCTGCATTGTTTGAATAATATGTAGCAGATGTCTGTTCTTGCTGTTGTACAAATCAATATATTTTCTTAAATGAGAAGGAGGAAAAAAAAAAGGTCATCCTAGATGTTGTAGGCAAACTGAGTTTGTCTAGTCTGAAATACAAATGCAAACCCCACAAGCTCTTTCCACTGAATGATCAGAAAATACTTCCTTTTAAAAAAAAATCCAAATATTTAACTCCCACTACTTTATGGCTCATTAAATTACTTCAACAACTTGTTCCACACTTTCCAAAGGTACTCTGTTATTGACCACAACCAAGAATAAACTATTTTTTAAATTGGATTGAGCTTTTGTTTTGTTGTTGTCAATATTAATAACTGCATGTCCTTAACATGCAAGCTGCTTTTACAAGAAGGAAACAAGAGCTGTTTCTTAGATGCTGCTTCAAGACCTCACAATGCAAAGATACTGAATGCTTCCTGTAAAGTGACAAACTTCTTGAGTTTCTTCTGGATTTTCAGTGAGTGGGAGCTGAGAGCATTAATTATCTCACAGGATGTACTGAACAGCTCTCAGGTCATGGGCTGAAGTTCTTCCAAAGTCTCTACTGCTACAGACTGTACTTTGGCTGAGATTTGAGTAGATACAGTGCAGCATTTTCTTACTAAGATGATTTTCTCTTTCCATGGTAGCAGACAGTTTGGACACAGTTCAGGCCTGTGGTTGTGGTGGTTTTTTAGCTTTTTTGTTTGTTTTTTTTTCTTCTTAACAAAAGAACTAATGAGAGTAGTGGGATTAAATTACAGCATCTCTGTTCTGTTTGCTATACAAAGCTGTGGTTTGTGGCTGTTTCTATCGAGAAGATCAAAAGTGAATTACTTATGCAGTAGAAAGGAAATAGAGATGAAGACGTGAAGTACCTGACCTGGGATCTTTCAATGGCAGGATATCTGGGCCATAAGTAGTGCTTGTCCACTTCTTGCAGCTTTGTTCTATGTTTTTTTATAATTCCAGCTGTCTTAAAGTGTTATGTCTATAAACATGGTGCAATGTACATATTACATTTAGTGATATTCTTTGTCACACTTTTGTTTATCCAGTTCTCTTCCCTTTCCACATTTCATATTGAACAGAGTTTGGAAGATGCACAAAGCAGACTGGTTGCTGCTAGTCCTGTTGCTTAATTTTTCAACAGGAATTTCAGTTACTATCATGATAAGGGTAGTGCAGAGTCTGAGCTAATCTTAGATATAATACTCTAAGATCAATTGAAGTCACTTTAAAGAGTGAAGGTGGCCATATACCACAGTACTCAACTATATGGTTTTATGATGCATTTCTGTTAATGTACTTCTACCTTACTCACAGAATCACAGAATCACAGAATCACAGAATGTTAGGGATTGGAAGGGACCTCGAAAGATCATCTAGTCCAATCCCCCTGCCAGAGCAGGAACCCCTAGGTGAGGTTACACAGGAAGGCGTCCAGGCGGGTTTTGAATGTCTCCAGAGAAGGAGAATCCACAACCCCCCTGGGCAGCCTGTTCCAGTGTTCTGTCACCCTCACTGAGAAGAAGTTTCTTCTCACATTTAAGTGGAACCTCTTGTGTTCCAGCTTGAACCCATTACCCCTTGTCTTACTGTTGGTTGTCACAGAGAAGAGCCTGGCTCCATCCTCGTGACACCCACCCTTTATATATTTATAAACATTAATGAGGTCACCCCTCAGTCTCCTCTTCTCCAAGCTAAAGAGCCCCAACTCCCTCAGCCTTTCCTCATAAGGGAGATGCTCCACTCCCTTCATCATCTTTGTGGCCCTGCGCTGGACTCTCTCCAGCAGTTCCCTGTCCTTCTTGAACTGAGGGGCCCAGAACTGGACACAATATTCCAGATGAGGTCTCACCAGGGCGGAGTAGAGGGGAAGGAGAACCTCTCTGGACCTACTAACCACCCCCCTTCTAATACACCCCAGGATGCCATTGGCCTTCTTGGCCACAAGGGCACAGTGCTGGCTCATGGTCATCCTGCTGTCCACCAGGACCCCCAGGTCCCTTTGCCCTACACTGCTCTCTAATAGGTCATTCCCCAACCTGTACTGGAACCTGGGGTTGTTCCTGCCCAGATGCAAGACTCTACATTTCCCCTTGTTATATTTCATTAAATTTTTCCCCGCCCAACTCTCTAGCCTGTCCAGATCTCGCTGGATGGCAGCACAGCCTTCTGGCGTGTCAGCCACTCCTCCCAGCTTGGTGTCATCAGCAAACTTACTGATAGTACACTCAATTCCCTCATCCAAGTCATTGATGAATATATTGAACAGTATTGGTCCCAGAACAGACCCTTGAGGCACTCCACTAGATACAGGCCTCCAACCAGACTCCGCCCCATTGATCACAACTCTCTGGCTTCTCTCCTTCAGCCAGTTTGCAGTCCACCTCACTACCCGATCATCCAGTCCACACTTCCTCAGTTTTGCCGTGAGGATGCTGTGGGAGACGGTGTCAAATGCTTTGCTGAAGTCAAGGTAGACCACATCCACTGCTCTGCCATCGTCAATCCACCTTGTTACGTCTTCATAAAAGGCTATGAGGTTGGTCAGACACGACTTCCCCTTGGTGAAGCCATGTTGACTGTCCCTGATGACCCTCTTATCCTTGATATGTCTTAAGATGGCACCAAGGATAAGGTGTTCCATCACTTTCCCAGGGATGGAGGTGAGGCTGACCGGTCTATAGTTGCCCGGGTCCTCCTTCTTGCCCTTTTTGAAGACCGGAGTGACATTTGCTTTCCTCCAGTCCTCAGGCACCTCTCCTGTTTCCCAAGACTTGGCAAAGATGATGGAGAGCGGTCCAGCAATGACTTCAGCCAGCTCCCTCAGCACCCGCGGGTGCATCCCATCTGGACCCATGGATTTATGGATGTCCAGATTGCTTAATTGCTCCCTAACCCAGTCCTCATCAACTGAGGCAGACTCCTCCATTGCCCTGCCTTCCTCTGGGGCCTCAGGGGTACGGGGCTCCTCAGGACAGCCTCCGGCAGAGTAGACAGAGACAAAGAAGGCATTCAGTAATTCTGCCTTCTCTGTATCTTCTGTCACCAGGGCACCCACCCCGTTCATCAGTGGGCCTACATTGCCTCTGGTGTTAGTTTTATCTGCCATGTATTTGAAGAACCTCTTCCTGTTGTCCTTGATCCCTCTCGCCAGGTTTAACTCTAAGGAGGCCTTAGCTTTCCTAGTTGCCTCCCTACATCCTCTGACAACAGCCTTATATTCTTCCCAAGTGGCCAGCCCCTCCTTCCATGATTTGTAAACCCTCCTCTTCCACTTGAGTTTGCCCAGCAGTTCCCTGTTTAACCACGCAGGTCTCCTGGCTCCCTTCCTTGACTTCCTGCGCGTCGGGATGCACTGATCTTGAGCTTGGTAGAAGCAGTCCCTGAAAGTTAACCAACTATCTTGGGCGCCTTTACCTTCAAGCAGCCTTGCCCACGGGATTCCCTCCAGCAACTGTTTGAAAAGGCCAAAGTCGGCCCTGCTGAAGTCCAGGGTTGCAATTCTGCTCGGTATTCTGCTCCCACCACAGGAGATTCTGAACTCCACCATCTCATGGTCACTGCAACCAAGGCAGCCCCCCACCTTTACTGCTTCGACCAGACCCTCCTTGTTAGCGAGGACGAGATCCAGCAGCGCACCTCTTCTAGTCGGCTCCTCCACCATTTGCATGAGAAAGTTATCGTCAATGCACTGGAGGAACCTCCTAGACTGAGGCTGGCTGGCTGAGTAGTCCTTCCAGCAAACATCAGGGTAGTTAAAATCCCCCATAACAACCAGAGCCTGTGACTGTGAGGCCACGCTCAGCTGCCCGTAGAAGGCCTCATCAACATCCTCACTCTGATCTGGTGGCCTGTAATAGACTCCCACAACAGTGTCACCCCTGCCAGCCTGCCCCTTAATTCTCACCCACAGACTCTCAACTCGCTCCTCAACCGCACCTGGACAGTACTCTATACATTGTAGTTGCTCTCTCACGTAAAGAGCAACTCCACCACCTCGCCTGGCTGGCCTGTCTTTCCTGAAAAGGGCATAGCCATCCATGACCACATTCCAGTCATGTGAGCTGTCCCACCATGTCTCTGTGATCGCCACCAGATCATAATCTCCTGACCGAACGCAGGTTTCTAACTCCTCCTGCTTATTCCCCATGCTGCGCGCATTGGTGTACAGGCACTTCAGGGAGCGAGCCGAGTACACCGATTTCACCCTAGGGGCCTGGGGGCCCCTACTCCATTTCAAAATGTGTGTAGAGCGTACTGTGGAACAGAAATGAGAGTATTTTGAAAGAAAATTGTAGATAGGTATTATAATGGACCATACCTAAATACTGAGGATATGAATGCTCAGGAAGGAAGTAGGACAATGTAAGAAAAGGTTACAGAGCAAATTAATGGTATAGTTAAAAAGCAGTCCCTCATTCTGGTTTTCATGGCTATTATGTGTGTTAATCCTCTTGGTAGGTGTGGATTTCTTCTCTCTGGCGACCAATGACAGAACCCAAGAGAATGGCAGGAAGATGTGCCAAGGGGAGATTTAGGTTGGACATCAGGAAAAGGTTCTTCACCCAGAGGGTGGTGGAGCACTGGAACAGGCTCCCCAGGGAGGTGTCCCGGCCCCAAGCCTGACAGTGTTCAAGAAGCGATTGGACAAGACCCTCAGACACATGGTGTGAACCGTGTGGTTGTCATATGCAGGAAGAGAAGTTGAACTTGATGATCCTTGTGACTCCCTTCCAATTCACGACATTCTATGATTCTTTGGTATATTGCCTTTCTGATCAGAATCTCAGAATGGCTCATAATCGAGTTTAAGTGAAAGACTTAATTGCAACAAAAATGGCAATGAATAAAATTTTACAGCTGCAGCCTCGTGGATTTTACTTCAGGGAAGATAAGGAGGGAAATGAATTGAAGCATTTTAGGAGCTGCTAATAAGGACTTGTCATAATTTAAAACATGGAGTACCTCAACCTTCTGTTGTCTGTCTAAGATGCTTTGGACGGCTATTATCCAAAATGATTAAATACAATACCACAAAACAACTTAGTTCTACAAGCATAACTGTTGCAGTGTATTTTGTTTATAGAATTAATATCTTCAGAAATACTGTGGTACCTGCACAGTGGGGTTTGTGTATTGTTAGAGCTAATGACCACAAAACATCTGAGATGGGGTCCCCTTAAATTAATGATTGTTAAAAATATCTCTCAGCTTTTCATCATAGTGTAAATCAACTAGGATCTGTTACTATTTAGGTACATTTCAATTTCATTCTTTCAATCAAGTTACCCCAGATCAATGTTTTTAAAACAGAAGGTCTTTTTACATTCGTTTTATGTTCTTGTGCAAACCAGTAAGTTTCAAGCTTCCATTCTGTGGGGAAGCTGTTCCTTCTCTACTCCAACTATAAATACCTCTGCACTTTTGATATCAGAATACGATGTTTGTTCTGACATAGTTACAAAAGATGACGATAACTTGCATTCACAGATCATATTGCTTGTAGCACAAGCATGTAATCTTCCTGCTACCTGCGCAAAGCTAGGAGGCTGAGCAGTTAGGAGAAGATGTTGGACCTTCAGAGTTCTCAATGGATTTGAATGTAGAACAGCATTGAGCACAGAGGATAACGGTGCAATGGAGTAAAAATCAATCAGTTGAAAAGGCCTGACAGAAAACTGGGGAGAAAATAACTTTGTATCACCAAGAGCTTCATGTTAAGGTAAGAATGTGCCATCTTAGGCTGCTGGCAAGGGTGAGAAGCAGCTGGCTCGGTCACTAACAAGAATTGTAACATCCAGAAAAACTCCTTGATAAACTGTCTTAAAATTCTCAGGTAAAAAATATCTGACCCACAATTTTTAAACTGCTAAACTGAAGAAATGCAGTGCCCTCTGAAATTATTGGTGAAATTGAAGGTAATCCTTATTCTGTGTGATGCATTTATCACCACATTTTTCCCAAATACTGATGAGCTATGTTTCTTACGTACTTCTACAAGCTTTGTGTTGCTGTTGACAGTTTTACCATTTACCATTATTAGAATATATTTTCTTACATCTTCCAAAATTAATAGTCAGATATTTTATCTTTTGTCCTTCTGTTTCCCTAGATTTTAATTTGTAGTCCCTGATATAAAATTCCAGTCTTCATTTGCCATTTGCTACTTTTTATTATTTTCAATGTAATTTTTTATAATCTTCTAAGCCAATAAAATTATTAGTGTTTCTTAATTACAGATTTTTGAAGTATGTAATGTGATGATTTTAGTTGGAATTCACATTTTTCTGTTCATAACACATAATTTACTTCTCAGCTTGTGAAAATTCTATTTCTTAAGCATCAAAAATATATGAACCCTTTTTCTGTCTTATTGCACGTGCACGTAGCAAATATATTCCAAACAAGAGCAGCTCACCTCTTATTATATATAAAGAATTAGCGATGCAATAAAAAGAGAACTCTTGATATGTCGCAGTTTTATGTAGCAGTCTTGATGACAAAATTGACTGTACCCCTTTCTGCAAGAGGTGTTCAGCAAGCTATCAAACAATATTACAGGTTTGCCTTATATATAATACATTAAAAATGACAAAAGCACTCAAACAGCCAATGAGAGAAATTGCAGTTATTCCATGTGGAGGTGTTCAGGGCTGGAGAGACTTGAGGCAGATCAGAGCTTGCTTATTCTGGTATATCTAAAAAGGTCGATCATTCTGTCATGTCTAATCATATCAGCTATGATGAGTCCTCGGATGAACAGTACTGTCATAATTTATTGTAGATGTATGCAGCACTATCATGCCATATATACCATCCAAAAGGGTTGTCCAGAATTGCTTCAGGTGTGGGAAAAATCTTCCAGGCTCTCATGATTCCTGCTGCTTCTGTGGTACTGCCCAGTAATCAAACCATCAGTTAGCAGCGGTAGTCTTACTGAAATGGGGAAGATGAGAAGAGAGATAGAGAGGATTGTTTCTTACTTTCTTTCATCCTTCTGAGGTACTTACTGTTGCAGGACTCTGGTGGAACCACTTTGACTAATATTTGAATGACTTTACCTAGAGAAAATGAATTTTCCAGATAGACACCTTCATAGCCATATATATATTTTTAATATTTACCACAACTTACACTTTTAAGCAGTGATCACATACTCTTGACACAGCTTGAGGGAAAAATGAAGAAACTCACTTATTACCTCAAGATCAGCAATTCTGTATCAGCTCAATAGTTTTAGTGATAAAATTATTAGCAAGAAGAACATATATAACGATTTCCAGTCTCTTGATGTATGTACATTATCTTGAAGTCAAGGAAACTTAGGATATAAATTAACTATGTATGGAGTTCTAATTACTAAATAAATATTTTAAATGAAGACCACTATGTTAACATAAATACAGGGGAATTAGCAATTGCGTATTATGTAACCAATATATTATATGGTTGAAAGTGATTTGTATTGTCTTGTTTAGACTTAAAGTGTTCATATTGGAAGCAATGCACTTCTCAGATAAAAGAACATAGCTTTCTGGTTCAGAATTTTAGAAAAATGAATAAGAAGGACAGACAATTTATTTCGCTTTCAAAAGTGACAGGCATGCAATAGCTTCTCTTTAGGCATCTGAAGATATGTACTGTATATCTGGCAGCATTGTATCTTTAGCTTATCATAAATGATCTTATAGCAGTGACCAGATGATCTGCTTTTATAAGACGTTATTTCAAGTCGGTGATCCTCCTTGTCAGCTAAAAACTTGAGTGTCTTCTTTTATCAGTCCATTGACTTTAAAAGCTTTTCTTTCCTCATCAGTTATACTGAATTCATATTTGACTTGGTGTATCTATGATGGACATAAACTCCATTTCAGGACTTGTATGCTCTCTAAAATACAAGTTAGTGCTATAGAAGTCTTTTCCATGATATTTCTGCTCCGTTTGCTGTAATTTAAATATTATAAACTTATGTTTCTGTTATAAATCAATTTTCTGATTTAAATATTTCTCTATACTTGCCCCTTGCAAAATTCTCATCCTTTCTTAGTTAGAAACACTTCTTCAAAGTTAAGTCAATAGCAAAAAAAACCTATGTAACATGTCCTCATCTTTTATTTTTACATTTTGAAGTAAATCTTGTTCACTATTTAACAAATACTAGGATTAAAGTTGGTCAGGATTTTTTTGCTTTTGTTAAACATGAAATGCTTAACAAAAATGTCAGGCTCTCAGTAGACTTTCATCAGCATTCTGTGGTGTCTGAATAAAATCTACTGCATTTTCCAGCCTCAGCCCTGAGGTCCCTATCCTTTTGACAGTCTATATAATAAAAATGCAGCACTTAGGACATACTGTCTGAGATCAACATCCTTATGTCACAGAAAACCAGGGAAACTTCAAAGAAAGTGAATGACTTACCCAAAATACTTTATGAAAAATAATTCTGAATGATTCACTTCTGCTTTCCTATGGTCCATCATACATTTCTTAAATATTAAAACCACTTTGTAGTTCAAATGCTGACCAGTAGCAAATTGTTACGGGAAGATTTTTTTTCGATACATTTTTCATGTGAAAGTTCCCTACATTTACCATGGCCTTAGATTTTCATGCTTTAAAATTCAAGGTGTGTTTATCTTAGCAAGGGAATTTCAAGCAGAGAAGGTTGTAAAAGATTTTCTGTCTTGTGAAAAATTTTGAAGCCTAAAAATCCTATTCTACACCAGCATGAGGCCAAGGTATTTTGGGAGACACAAACTAGGTTAGTCAAGGCATTCACTTCTAACAGAGAATCTCATTTCCTTCTGTTTCTGACTGAGATCCTAAGAGTCTGACATTGCTAAGTGAGTCTGTTCACCAGACTTGATGTGGGGCAAAGTCACTTTCTCCTCTTCTGTTCCATTGAAAAAATTAATCATGCACCAGATTATCCAAAGTTTTGGGTTTTGTTTTGTTTTGTTTTTCTGGCTGAAAATCTTATTGAAAATGTTTCAACATACAGTTTTAGTTACATAAACTGACTGGTGTAAAAGCATTCTGTTGAGGTTTCTCAATCAGCTCCAACCCTGATGTTGTTATAGCTGCAAAGTATTATTTATTATTTTTCTTCCCCCCTCTATTTGACTTTGTGTTCTCCAGAATTATTTTGATTTTACAAAAAGTAAGGCAAAAATTATGATTGAAGCATCTAGTTGCACAATACAATGTTTCGACAGCTAATAGAAGAGTTAAGAAACCAAAATTCAAGCAACCAGCAAGACTTTAAAAGATTAGAAAAATCTGGGAGATTATTTCCACCAGTTGGAATGAAATTTAGCATGCTTCTTCCTTGGAAGGGAAATTGTCATTTAGAGTCTAAAACAATAATGAAGATGTTATTTCATTCATTTGAGATTTGTTTGTATATATATCTGTTTTCTGAAGACTAAAAGCAAATAAATGTATTCGTCTGTATGTATTATGCTGCAATACAAAGGAGTTGTACCTCAAGTCATATGTGTCATACAAATTTGCTTACACAAAGAGCTGCTTTAACTTGAATGATGCTTATGAATTAAGCCTGAATAAGCATGCATTTGATAGATTTCAGATGAAACACATTTTCCAGTATAATCAAGCAGATCCTATCACTTAAGGCATTATCTTTAAAAAGTTTAAGATGATCATTGAATGAAGATTCAACATTTCCAATACTTATGCAGAGATCAGTATGGTTTGACTAGAAGGCTCACAGTTGCAAAACACACTTTAAGGCAATAGTATTCTCTCTGAACAAATACTTTTTTGCCACATGGGTCTTTATAAGCATGATGAAAGGAATTCAGTAAAATCTTCTATAGCTTTTTGGAGACAAGATTATCTCCGATCTTTTCGTTGCTCTCAGGTTTTCTGAGGGCTGACTGGCAAAGCTATAGTTGACTCCAAGTTTCCTCTTCAATATTTTAAGCAGAATATGAGCTATATTACTTTAAGGCATTTAAAAAAAATGGTATTATCATTTCTAAGCCTTAGCTCCTTGATAATAAGTCCATTGCCCAAGGAATTCCCTTATGTATACAAGAATGTTTCCATTCTCCAGTAAATCTTACAGCTGTTTAAAGATAGGAGATGTCTCGGAAGAATAGCCTTTATCCCTAAAATACTGGTGTCTCTATTTTGTGTTTCATTCTGATCTTTCAGGAATGGATTTCCTTTTCTAATCAAATCATGTTAAAGTACGATAAATCAAATCATGGTAGAGTAGGAGCTGGTGCGTAAAGCCAGAGCTAAAAACTGTATCTCATCTTAGCTACAGAATTATTTGCAAACACATAGAAATATTTAAAGAATGTTATACCTTCTGAAATACTATGTATTGATTACATTTTTTTGCAACATTTCAGAATTCAGATGAGATGATTACCTAATCCAGGACACTAAACCGTGTTCCAGTGCATCAGGACAAATGATAGGTATGCTATAATCATACCTAATATGTAGTTAAATTGAAAAAACACTTGTGATCAAACAAATATTTTTAACCCAGCATATTATCATCAGTGGATTTGAGAAGTGTCTTTGTATGTTAGCCAACTGCTGTATTTGCTTTCTAGCCTGCTTTCCAAAAGCATATCACAGACTAAATCCTAATTGCAGCATCTGTTTTAGTGGTAAACGTGATATAAATGTCTGGAAGACTGTGATGTGGGGTTTTTTTTCTTACGTTCATAACAAATCAGAACTTTTTTCATCGGTTTGAAAGTGAACACAACCTAATTTATTACCTGAATAAACTGGATACAGAAAATATTGATATGAAAGAAATAAGGACCCCTACAATGTTATTTATGTCATTGTTCTTCTGAATGCCTTTTGAAATGGTTTGCTTTGGTTTAAAATGTGTATATTGGGTTATAAAATACCTCTGTACAAACAGAGCTGAAGGCATTGGGTAGTTTATTATAAAACTTATTTCTATATTTTGCTTTGTGAGACAACATTTGCATTCATTATAGAAGCAAAGATTGAGCAGAATAAATTTAAAGCCTATTAAGTCAGCCATATGCAATATGCATCTACTGATGATAATAAGAAAAAATAGCTAGTGAAATTTTGTTTATTTTATTATATTTACATATTTAAAATTCCTTGCCTTATGGAGCAGTATTAAGATCATATGTGCAATCTTCCTGGACCATTGTATCCATTGTATTTATGGAATGCAGCTAATGACACCTGACATGAATTAGGATTTTACAGTTATAGAATGCATTATGAGGCTACAAAAGAGAATCTGAAGAGTTTTCATGGTGTTTCTCTTGTCTAAAATCTGATAGTGCAGAATCTTTTGAGTTTTTCTGTAGCACTGAATACTCTGGAGTTAGACATTTCACTTGGAGAAATGACATTTTTTTATGCAAAGCAATCACATCTCTTAGGATCGGTGACTCTAGGGAAAGGTAGATAGACCAGGCAAAACTTCTGTAAGAGTTTATTTGGTAAGTTCCTGGTAAATACGGGAAGGAGAATGCAGAGTAAACAAACTGGAGAGCAGAAATATTATTAGGAATGGTTTAAAATCAGCTGACCTATGCTGCTCTTTTGCATACCAATGTGGAAGGGTGAAGGATTGTTAGAGATCTAACATGAAAGAATGGATTTTTGGTTACTTTGGCAGTCAGCTAAAGGCACTTGAACCAGGTTGATGATTTGTATTGGCACAATGTCTGCTGAGCGTAGGTTTGCACTGATATAGCAATGCTAATTATTAATAATCCAATAGATGTTCCTTAAGCTTGCAACCTTTTTTTTACAATAAATTTTAAAAATAATTCACTTGTAGATTAATAGGCTTTTATAGAACCTTTTTTTTTTTTCTTTCAGAATCCTAATTCTGCAATTGGATTGTTTCCTTACTCTTTAATCTTTTGGTGGTATAAATGTATACCTCCACAAAAGAATGAAATCTGTTTTGAGGTTCTGTGTTTCTTCAACAGTGATAAGAACACCTCCTTGATCTTTCTTGATAGACTAACATTTCTGTTGTTTCAATATTAAATTTTTGTCTTTCTTGTGCCTTAGCAGATTATATATAACAGCAAGAACCATGAGCATCCATGATTATTGCCTATTACCTTATATGGCAATACAATAATCTCCACACAGTTGTTCACTATTTCATTTGAAAAAAAAAAATCTGTTGTAAGAGTAACTTTATTTTTTTTCGTGCTGTATATCCTTGTTTTCCTCATTTATATATATATGGGGTCTTTTCTGGTTAGCATTTGGTCTAGTTGTCTACACTTATTTAAATTATTTATCTTTTTTCACTTGCTTGGGAAAATTTTCAAATTCACTTTGATTTGTTTCTTTTGATGCTTCTTATATTGTTTTTTTCATTTTTCACTTTGCATGCAATCATAAATGATGTGGATATTTGGCAATTCAGTTCACAAGGCACTGTCACATAAATAATGTATTTCTAGACTTCTGCACATGCCTATTAACCTGTTTGACCTTAAAACCCTTTCCAATTTGTAAGAAGTTTCCTTCTATAGCAATACTTTAGAATTTGTGCCTGATCCAGTCTTTTTATCCAGTAGCCCATTTTAACCCTTATTCTCTACTTCAAGCACTAATCTCTAGTTTGGAACCTTGTCAAATCCTTTTGAAAATTTGAGTATATTACATTCACTGAATTCCCCTTATCTCTTACAGCAGCAATATCTTCAAAGAACTCCAACATGCTAGATAAGCATGACGGTTCTGTGCCAGAGTCCTTGCTAGTTATCCTTTATCAAACTATGCTTCTTCCGGTGTTCTCTCTACTGCAAAGGCCTGTGAGAAATAGTTTAAATGATTTTCTTCATGAACTACTATCTACAATTTGCTGTTAAGCTATTTCTGATTACTTCAAATTTAAATCTACTGTTTTCCTTGGATTTAGCTAATGCTGTTTTCCTTATAACTGGTATCTATGCTGTGCCAATATTTTTTGCTCACATTTTAAATATTATAATGAATAGATGATTACTATTTGATTTGTATCTGGTCTAACCAGATCTGTTACTGTAAGCTGTAATGTCACTTAAAGACAAACTTTCAAAGTAGTACTGCTGTCTGCTAAGCAGATGAATTTGCTGCTTTAACAAATTGCAAAGATAATCTATTATATTGCCCTAGAAATTTTAGTCAAGATTTGTATTTATTTTTGCTCAGTTTTGTGCCTCAGTTTTGGACTGCTCCTAAATTCACACCAAATGATGTCATGAGTGTTCTCTTTTGAAAAACATTTACCATTAATGTGAGGGATAACTCTGCTTCTTCAACATATGTTTATAAAAAATCAAGACTCCAGTCACCATGATCATTAGCTTTTGCCATTATTCCTGCATATGCTGTTCTCTCAACACTAATAAACAGGTGTAAAAATAATATATATATTTCTTTATTTTCAAATAAGCATTCTGTGGACTGTCACATAAGTGTATATGGCTCCACTGGTAGATATATATGTGTGTGATAAGAAATATGACAATAAATATAACCCCAGATGGGGGGTGGGGGTGTCCTTATCTTCTTCTCCTTCTCCTCCTTCTCTCAGACTTAGAGAAGTTTGGGTACTGCTAAATTTAAATTCTACTGAGTCTTTCTACAGCATTAGTCTGTAAAATTCGGTTGTGACTCTCATTGTTTTCTTTATTTTGGTCTGAGAGTTTTATTCTTTACCTTCTTGAGGAGTCAGTAAACCACATATCAAACTAGTGGTTCTATACAACAGATCAGAAATATGTTACAGGCTCCTCTTCAGCAGTACCTGTCGAGACATCAGAATTGAAAGGTTTAAGAGGTTCATTTGCTCCCCACAGAAGTCTGGGGCACAAGGGGCTGTGCGTGATATATGTGTTTTGCCTGTCCTATTGATGCACTTTTCCTCCATTGCTGACTGTGTTGGAGCAAGGTTGACAATATAGGCCCACTGCAGATATTTTCATTCTCACAGGACTGTGTCAGATTGGTCTTCGTTTTTAACTAACTTGCCTTTCTGCAAGGTTGTTAGTCACAGTTCCGTAATTGGCTAGCGTTAGATAAAGCTTAGATAATCAGATAATGGAAATGGCAAGTACTTCATCTTTCCTTCCATTCATCTGTCTTTCCTTCCCTCTGCCTCTCCTTCCTTCCTTTATTCTGGATGGTTTCTCCATAAGTTTTCTGCTTAAACAGTTGACAGAGACTGCAGTATCACTTGAGCCATTGCAGCTGAAGGAAGTATATTGTGGGCTTTTTTTCTCAAACAACCCGTATAACTTTTATCAAGCCTATAGCTCTGAAGAATTTACTTTTCTGCCACTCCACAGGGACAGAGCGTTCCGTACACAAAAGAGCCACATAAGCTATCTGTTTGAAATGGAAGTTTTCCTCATCTTCCTGCTGCTTCCACATTCTGAGCTGCTGTGATGGTAGGATACAGCTACAGCCGTTCAATGGTTCTTTCTGCATCTGACATGCTTTATTGTTGCTTTTCATTGAGATAACACTAAGTGCCTCCGCTATCAGGAGAAGCCTGGAAATCAACAAGTGGAGTGAAATTTCTCTTGCTTAACAGTGATGTCTAAATTGCTGTTTGCTTTCAGCAGTGCTTAGCTGATGATTTGATAGTGGGAATATTTTTTTTATGATTCTTTCTCACCACACTTACAGCTTAAAAATTTGCAGGAGTATAATAATTACTCTGAAAACTGGCTACTGGGAATCATTTATATTTGCAGCTCTCTGATGGACCTAAAAGAAATGATTTGACAGAAAATTGCCCTGACAATTGAGACCGTACTATCTTTGACAAAGTTAGAGTAGGTAACTTTTTAAGAAAAAAAAATCATATTTTGATGAAGTTGTAATAGTACGGCTATCATTCATTTGAATATAATGACAACAGAATGTTTTAAATGTAATAATTGGGAAAGAATATTGACGGTTTGAGGAATACATCTTTAAAATTGTCCATTCAATTTTCTTGTAATTTTCTCTGTAACTCATGTTTATAACTGTGACTTTTACCATGAGGAAAACATCCATGTGTTATTGGTTTGCTCCTCTCATACTCCAAGCTGGATGCATCAGCCCTTTATCATCTGCCTTAGCTCTGTGCTCTGTTGACTTGAACTGAAAAAGTTTAGAGTGCCTCAGAGCTGTCAACTTGGAGCACGGGCAGAACCTGAGAAAGCTGGGTAGGGTTGTCTGTAGTATGTCCACAAGGTTTCTCAATATGTAAGCAAGGGCAGTTCAGACATTTCTAGTACTTCGTAGACATATCGTGTGACTGAGAAACAGGACTGAGCACTAAGGGAATCAACCTGCAATGTAATATTGGAGCTGTATGAGCATATTCTGTTATGGAAAAATATACTTGCTTATCGGCGTTGTGAGTTCTCTGCCATTGTCTTTGGTGGTTATAGCTGAGATGTAGCAATGTAGCCTTAGGGAAGGTATCTGGACAATGGGATGTTTAAGATGCAGTATAATGTTTAGTTCTGCATATAGGCTGGTAGACCTCAAACACTTTCAGTTACAGAGTATCTGTATCTGAAATCTGCCGGGATTTTGTACAGCAACATCTTTTATAATAATTACCCAGTCGATAGCTATTTTTATTTCCTGTGAACTAAAGTGGAAGTTGCTCATTAAAATTTTGACAAACATCACAAATTCAGGATATTTTCTGAAAGTAAAGGTATTGGTCTTTATGCCATAAAATTAGGCTTAGGGGAAAATCATATTCAAGGTTGAGGATTATTTTGGAAGAATTCTCTCTGTAGTGTCAACCTCCATTAACTGGACTGGGCAGAGCAGGAGTCTGTGGCGAAGAACTATCTCTGTGTAAAGGCTTGGCTTCGCTGGCCTCAGAACATGGGTGTACTGTTAGATTCCTCCTACTCCTTTCAGCGGGCAAACATTTTACTCATCATTTTGAAAGCGTTTTCTCTGGAAGGAAGAATGAGGATAGGATGACCTCCAAAGAGGAAGATTCTTCAGTACATTCACTTTCATTAATAAAGTATCTGCCTTTTTTAAGCTAGCACTTAAATAGAGACAAGGTCTGCATCATGCTGAGAATGCTTATTCCATGAAATTTATAAAACAGTAAATGCCTACAGGGCTTAAAAAGCATTATTCTTAACATTGTCTCAAAAAAATTGAGTTTTCTAATTTGATCAATACAGCAAATCATAATTATATTCTCTCATCATACACATATACTTCATTTGTGGTTAGTTGTTTTTTTATTTTACAATATTAATGTTCTTATTTTCCTGCCTGTAGTACTACTCTGCATTCTTACTGTCTTTGAAATGGATCAGGGATGAAAATTCCCCCTCCAATCCTCAGCTGCATTTTATTTTCAGTATGGTTATTTTCACTTGTATCCACTTGCTGATCTGGTTCACTGTGTGGTCCTGCAGATATCTGCAAAAGAAAGAGAGCAGCACAGATGTGGAAACAAGCACAAGGCAGAGAGGGGAGCATAACTGCTTAAACATGTACTGCTGCAGAGAGAAATGTCTGTGGATGCTCAGCCTCAGTTAAACATTTATGGATATATTGTGTATCTAGGATCAGTGCAGTTTTTCTTTCTTTCATAAAGCGCTTGTCATCAATCTTCTGCAAGCAGTAAGTGAAAACGGAAGCTGTCATCTACATCATGGCATTTGCCTTACGCTCTACCGGCACCAAATTTCATCTCAGTTCTCTAAAGCACCAGGCCTTTCTACTTTGCTTTTTGATAGCTGGGAGATTTGCTTTGTCTGTCAATACAGTCCAGCATTCAGATGTGTTTCTTAGATTTTTTCCTTCATTCGTTTTAAGGAACCGAAGAATGATTAGGAGTTTTTCTCTCAAAGAACGCCTCTTTCTCATCCCAGCTGTGTGTAGTACCTGCTAGGCACAGAAAAGCAACTGCAGCTGGATATCAGTCAGGAAAACTACTTTCAGGACATAAAGACCTGATTTAACATAGTATACAACAGAAAATACAATATAACTACAGAAGAAAATGTCAGTGAAACATATGGTTTGACTTTGCAGTCTTTCAGAGAACAAAAGTTTTGCCTCAAGAATTACAGGCTCAGGCTTTCAATCTTCATTGCCTGAGATGAGTGCATGATATTAAGCATTGTGTTCTTCAGCATCTGGATGTAATGAGATGCATTAAGGAGAGTGTCATTCTTGATATTCTGCCATAGCTTTAAATCGCTTATTCTCTACCAGTTTGCCTTATAAATGTGTTTCTTTGCCTAAAGTAACATTTAAAATATATAGATTCCTTTTTGTTAGAAAACTCTCCATTACTGTGTGTGGTTTACAGGCATATGCTCCAAATTATGAAATGAGTATATAACAATCTTCATGGGTTATTGAGAAAATAATAAAGATTGTGTCATGTTTGCCAGATAAAGACAAAAGGAGAGATTTTACAAAAGATCTCTCATTTCTGTTCTGAATTCTAACAGCCTCAAAGGAATCAGGACCTGATAAATCATAACAGCTATTTTTAGCTTCTTGTGTAACAAGCTACTTTGTAGCTTTTAGAAACTTCTAGCTCATAAATTGCCTTGGTGATCTACACTACCTTTTGTGGAGCTGTTAAAATCTGGTTGGTATGTACCTTTAAAAAGTATAGTAGATTTACTTGCTAATTGTTCATTTCTGTAAATATTTTTCCAGTTTTCGAAAGGCACAAACAAAAGGCCCAAACAAATAAAATGTGAATGTTAAGTGAAGACTGAGATTCAGGTTTTGGACTAATATGAATGTTATACTAAATGTAGGTTACAGAAGTATTGATTGGGATCAATACAGCAATCCATATTTTCCAGCATTCTGTTTCTGTAAATATATAGTATAGGATGGAGCAGAGACAGATGTAAGAAAGCTTTCAGTGGAAACATTTTGAGTAGCTGTTCACACAGCAAGGTAGGGTGGCTGTCGGTGAACAAAATAATCTATGGGAATGTCCTTCTTTATTTCCAAACTTTTTTTTTTTTTTTTTTTTTTTTTGGTCTGGTCTTGCACAGTACCTTGGCATTTTAACTGAGCTATCTTTCTTATGAAAAAAAAATAAATGCTTCTGAAATTATTGAAAGCTCTTAAGCTTTCAGAAAAATGCTTGGGTACCTAATTCTCATTGAAACTGATGAATATTATCCAATAATTTAAAATTCTGTTCTGCAATGGCAATATTTATGCTGGAAAATTATAGTGGCAAATACACAGAATCATGGTATTGAGTCTAGCTGGCACAAGACAACCTACATTCATCCTATATGTTCACTTACATTCCACACCACACTGGCCATGTCTGAACTGTCTGTAACTGCTTGTCCTTTGTTAAATCCAAGACCATCTCCAGAAATTGTCATAGAGGCTGATACTTGACCGAGGTTAAAACTGCATTAGTGACCGTTCTAAGAGTTTTATAGATTATATGATTTTGTTCCAGTGCCTGAGAATGTTCCATGGCACTGTTCATTTTACTAGCATGGGTATAGCCTAAATTGTCTTAGATTACAAATCTAACCAATCCACACAGTGGCTTTGTGAAGGTATCTTTAAGATGACATTTTCAAAATGGATTTGCTATTTGCATTTCAATTTCAAGAAGTCTGACTGGAGTATGTTGCATTCTGTATAATATTAAAAAAACCAGAACCTATATGGACAAAGTTTTAAAAGCTTAAAACCATTGCTAAAAATGAGACAAACCAGCAGGTTTGATGAAGTCATTCCTCAAATTCGTGCTACAAAATTTTGTTTAAGCTGCTCAGAATACATACAATTAAGCTTTGAAAGAATTGCATGAGTCCTTTTGCTGCTCTTTTCTGAGGCTATCCATATAAATGAATTATTATATTATTTGCCTGAATTTAAAGCCCATTCATTATCCAAGGTAAATTTTACCTCTTCTTATGCCGTTTGAGTCTTTCTAGTCATCCTAATTTTCTGGGATCATTGTTTCATGTGTGCCTACAAAGTAAATTCCTTTAATTGTAATATCAACAGACAACGTTAATTGATAAAAAATACAGGTATGACTGTTTATCCTTCTCTTTATAACACACACTATGAAATCCTTTAACAACTAAAACTTGAAATATGCTTTTATAGCCGAGATTGAGGCTACAACTGTAGAATTTAATCTTGCTGAAAAATGATGCTGCAAAATATAGCATTGGCCTCAGACTTTCTTGAGGTTCATTTGATAAGGAACCTTAGCAACTCCTTCTCAGTAATATGATAACTCCACTAATCAGAAATGGTAACGTATTGAAAACTTAAGATGTGTCACAGCTAAAAAGAAATTCAATTTATATAAAAATACCATATAGCTACTCTAATAATAAAATCTATTTTATGTTTAAAATGTTTATTTATAGCTGTGTAGAAATTTTGCTTTAGATTCAGAGTATATATTTTCAGATTTACAGTATATAGGAAGTATCACTTTACCATTTGTGGGGGATGGGAGGGGACAAGAAGGTCGCTGTAATTATTTATGAATTCTGAAATTAAAAAATGGCTTTTACTAATAACGACATTTTGTCAGTAAGTTAAAAATACAAATTTTATTTTTTAAGGTTATTTAATGCTCAGTCTCTTTTTCTCTTCCTTTCCCTTCAATCTTTTTTTTTTTCTCAGTCCAAAGAGAAAAAAGAAGTGGATATCTGATGAGAGGCAATGCAGAAAAATCAGTTTATAAGGCAGACATAAGAAAGATTTTCCATCCCATCAATTCCATGGGACAAAAAATGGGAAAAGGGTACTCTTTTAAAGCCTTTAATGTGTCGGTTTTCTTAGGTTGTTGATACTTCTGTGAATATATGTTGGAGAAATCCATATGAAAAATAGCCGTCTCTTTTTAAGGTCTTCTCTTATTCCTGTTAGACTGTTAATAGTTCACAGGAAACAACATTGAATGCCATTCCTAATTTATCTTTAGAAATAATTGAACACATCTCTGGGAAATGTAATGGAAAAAGTTTTATGCTTCCTATGGAAAGATATTTGGATAGGGAGTTGCAGCTTATATCCAGGGGGAATTCAGTTTGTTTCCAGAGATATGAGCACGTATGTGGTGGATGGACCTTGGCCAGCTGCAAGGTGCCTGCCAAACCACTCGTCACTCCCACTTCTCAGCAGGACAGGAGGAGAAGATATGATAAAATCTTGTGGGCCAAGATAACGACAGGGACACCAGTTACCAGTTACCATTACAGGCAAACCAGACTCAACTTGGGTAAATTAATTCAATTTGTTGCCAGTCAGAGTAGGATAATGAGAAATAAGAAAAAGTCTAGAAAACACCTTCCTCCCAGCCCTCCATTCTTCCCAGGCTCAAATTCCTGCCCAGTTCTTCTACCTCCTCCTCCTGAGTGGCACAGGGGCACTTGGGAATGGGTGTTATGGTCAGTTCATAATGCTTGGTCTCTGCAGCTCTTTCTTCCTCACACTTTTCCCTTGCTCCAGCTTGGGGTCCAACTCATGGGAGACAGACCTTCATGAACTTTTCCAGCATGGATCCATTCTACAGGATGCAGTCCTTCAGGAACAGACTGCTCCAGTGTGGGTCCACCCCAGGGTTGCAGGTCCTACCAGAAAACTTGCTCCAGTGTGGGCTCTCCACAGACTGCAGCTTCCTTCAGGACACGCTCACCTGCTCCAGAATGGGGTTCTCCATGGGCTGCAAAGTACATATCTGTTCCACTGTGGACCTCCATGGGCTGCAGGGGAACAACCTTCCTCAGCATGGTCTTCTACCATGGGCTTCAGGAGAACCTCTGCTCTGGTGCCTGGAGTACCTCCTCTCCCTCCTTCTTCACTGACCTTGGTGTCTACAGAGTTGTTTCTCTCATATGTTCTTGTACCTCTCCCAGCTACTGTTGTGCAGTGTTTTTTACCCTTTCTTAAATATGTCATCACAGATGTGCTACCAACGTCACTGATGGGCTTAGCTTTGGCCAGTGGCAGGTTTTTGGGGCTGGCTGAAACTGGCTCTGCATGACATGGGGGCAGCTTCTGGCATTGTCTCACAGAAAGCACCCCTGTGGCCCCCCCCTACCAAAACCTTGCCACGTAAACCCAATACATTTTATCAGAGGTTGATAAAATAGTTAAAATCTTTGACCCCTGAAAAGTTGAATTCTTTTTCCGAAGCAAACTTAAATAAACTTACAACTAACAGGTCTTGTCCAGAATGGTTAAACATACTGGTTAGTCCAAGTCCGAGCTTAATTTTAACATAAGCAAGAGCATACTTTTTGAAAAGCTGTTGTTTGTAAGGGAAGTTTTGCAAAACTATTAAGGTGATGGATGAGGTAAATGCAGAATCATTACTCACAAAATACTGTTGTACGAGAACTAGCTGAAATGAGTAGGAAATCAGTTCGAAACAGATTTTTTTACAGGTATTTTTTTAAGCAGCAAGCAGTGAAATGTTGGAATGTGTTACCACAGAAATTTATAGAGACAGGCAGTATCAACAGATAAAAAAGGGTTTGGACAAATTCAGGGACTACAAATAGTTACAGAAGGTCTAGAAAGTGAGGCACCTCCCAAGACCCTTAACCCAGTGACTAGGTATCTGAAGGAAGTGTCCACTTTGAGGACCTCAGAGTGTGGTCAGGCTTATGTGCCTTTCACAAATAACATCTCCTATGGTTGCTCAGCTTGGTAGACCAGACTACATGTGTGATGCTGTTAGGGCATCTCTAACGCTCATATGTCTGTCACTGAACATTCATTCACTTCTTTTTCTAATTCAGAATTAAAACCACAAGATCACCTTCTATGCAAATTCCCTTGTCCTGCAGTCCTCCATCCACCCACACATATTTCTACCTCCTTACGAATATTTAAGTAGAATTTGGCTTGGAAATTTCAGGAATGTTTCAAACAGACAACTAGCTATGTCAGACTTTTTTTTTGGGGGGTGCAATAATTCAAGCTATTACACATCATTGGTTTAGTCTGCTCTATTGTTTTATTTCTGATTCATCTTTTAGGACATAATTTCAGTTCCAACAATGGTGTAGAGACAAGGGGGTGCACAATACACATCAGAACTGAATTGGTCTGTGACTGAAATCCCTGCCTTTTGTATATATCTATGGCTGTAGCTTCTAAGGACAAGAAATACTGTCTTTCCACAATGACAGTTAATGTTGATGAATAGTTAGAAAATGGCTTGGATGATGCATGTGATAATGTTACTTTACAATAATTTACAATGGCACAATAGTCCCATTAACAAGTGATTCACATGAGCTGGAAGCATTTTATTATATTTACAACACAATAGAGCTCTGCTTCTCTTCAAATAATGATGTTCATTGCAAATCAATGTGCTAGGGTTTTTTTATGTTTTAAGTTTCTCCTTTATTAAGTTTCTCTTTCCATGGTGGCCCTTTCACATCTTGTCTAATGCAGTGAAATTATCTGTTGCTGACAGTGTCTGTTAACCACAGCTGCAGTCAACCTGCTGCTGCAATGATTGTAGCGCAAGTGTGGGCAAGGACCACGTTCAGTGATTTTTTTTTTTTTTTCCAGGAAGCCCTGAGAAATAGTATAATCACTGACCTTTACCCTGTTCTGCAGTTTACTGCAGTTAATGGTTTACTGCATCTGTGTCTGAAACTCACTCTTCTATAGAGTAAGATACAATATGTAAAGCTGAAAAGAAAGAATTTCTGTAATTTGTACACAACTTCAATTTACTTCTTTTTCCTTTAAATGATTGCTGGGTGCTACAGAATGTCCTAAAAATGAGGGACAAGTGAATTAGCCAATGTTACAGATGGAAAATGCTGATTTTATTACAGAGTAGGGGTGTGTACTTGTCCATTAATTCCATGAGGAAATCAAAGGGTTCTTGAAGGATATATAAAGAAAGAAAACAGACATATACCTAAAAAAAAATTATTTCAAAGCTGTAATATTAGAAGGAGAATAAAAAATGATCCTTGAATAGTATTTTAGACTTATGTGAATTGCTTAAAGTGACGTAGCTCTTTAGCTGCAATAAACAGTTTGTTTAACAATTAATGTACAGTTAATTGCCAAAACAAAACTGTGTTCAGTTTCTCATTATGCCATTGGATTGTTCTTGACTTTGTACAAATCATGTTGAGTCATGTGCTACCTGACCGTTGAATTACATGACCCCTGATCAGTCAAAATCAATCATATCTTAGTTGCTACTTGCAGTTTTTTGTCAAACCGATTTAATGCCCTATATTACTCCATAAATGTGACTGTACTAGACAAAAAGTGATGTTTTATTATTAGAAGGCTAATTTTAATTCCTCAGAAAAAGTCTTATCTGAATGTATTACATTAGTTCTCTCTCACAGAAACATCTTTCCATAGTTTCAAAGTTATTGAACAAATGTTTATCTGAGATACAGGAGTTTGTAAAAAAAGGTTGAAACTGTATGGTCGTAAAGTGTTTGATCCAGAAATTTCAGTTCGATTTTCTTCCAATATAAAAACTAGTGTATAGGAATGTGTTTGGTTTTAGTGCATTAAAGAAAAGAAAAGAAAAGAAAAAAAAGGAAAGTAGGAAAAGAAGCATTTCTCTTCAAGACAGATGCTGTAGCCAATAAGAAATACTACTGTTTCCCTCTGAATGTAAAATGTTACAAACATGTTCTCTTCACCCATAACTTAACTCATAACTTGAATTCTTACTCCTTGTGATAAATAACCAGTCCAGCTTAATGCAGAGTTTTGGGCTAGGTAGTGATTCTACCTGTTTTGGTCTCTGCTGTAACGGCAGAAATTGACAATATTGAGGTACATCAGGGAACACATTTTAACATTTGCTATGGTCCTCTGTGAGGCTGTAACTGTGCTGTGATTTTGCTGCATCTCCAGGACAAGAACAAACTTTTATGAAAGCTGCCATATTCATGGCAACTGAAATGCAACAAGGCAGATAATGTTGTGGCCCTACCTCCAAATCAAGATTTAGTCAGTGGACTCTTGGTAGCATTTTTTCTCATCCTCCAACTTACTTTGCATACTTTTGTGCCCACTCCTTTTCATCACCTCATTCCAGAGCCCTCATCCATTCAGTTTCCCCTCACCCATATCCCCAAATACCAAAATCTTCTTGTATACATCATCTCTTTTATCTTCAGGTGACCCAACTCAGAGCTACAAGCACCATTTCTGTTCTCGTCACATCTTGCAATTTGCTGATGACTTTACTGTTGTCCTACTTACCAGTGCATTCAGCTACACAAAGCTCTGACTCTTGTAAAAAAACATAGATGTAGTCTGTAATCGTTAGAAAAAAACCTTCCCTTGCAATTTTTAAAAAAGGAATGGAGATGGAAAGCCATTACTGGTAGTCCAAGTGTTTCTTAGAACAAATGTTCATGGGCTTTGCATTAGCATATACAATTGGGTTATTAAATTCTTGTTAACAGTTATTTTGCATTAAAATCTTAAGCCTGCTGTGCTTAGATAAAAATACAGGTTGATTAAGACTTAGTGCTTCTGTTAGTCTTGCTTGTTAACATCTCGGTATTTTCTTTTTTTTTGCATCTTTCTGAAGATGCGTAGTACCTTATAAATGAGTTAAATCAGGAATAATTCAGGGTTTTGGTCACCATTATAGTGGCATTCATTTAATCATGCTATTTCAGTGATAGCTACAATTCTTCCATGACAACTGATCAAATGAAAACCTCCAATTAATAGACCAGTATGTAGATAGACTAAACATGCCAATGTGACATTCACAGGACTTTACCAAATTCTACAGCTTTGGTTTAGTATTTTTAGGCAAGAGTTATGTACTGCAAAGAGAATCCCAAACTTTCCCATGTTTTTTCCTAAACAAACAATGGACTAAAATTCCAAGTCTGAATTTCTATTTAATTTTCCCATACCGAATACTCTGATGTGATTCTTTATGTGATTTCTTTATGTTTTTAAATCACTTTGAGATCCTTGAGCAAATAACTACATTTATCAAGTGGATATTCTCAAGTCTATGTATCATATAACCCGTGACTTTAAGAAACCTGAGATACATGTGCTGTACCTAGTTACAGAAACATGGCTTGTACCCTAGTAAACCAAGAGCATCCCCTCTTTAGGCATGAAAATAGGGCCTTGAGTTATGAGCTCTGATCTTGCATGAGACTAGACTGATATCTGTATCTGATAGCTCTTCATCCCTTCTCATCCACCTGAGGTTACTACCCCTCTAACAGAAAACACGTGGAAGATCATGTGTCAAGCCTTGAGCTGGAGCAGTTCACAGCTGGGAGTATTAAACTCAGTTGTCATTGCTTGTAGTTTAATACACTGGACTGTGAAAGGTGGCCATTTAGGATACTCCTTACAATATATGTTGGTTTTAACTGCCACAGCTGAGGTAATTGCTGGTTCCCACTGGGGCTAGTAACATCCTCGTCTGTGACAAAAGACTCACTAAGACTATAAAAACACCAAAGATAACTATGAAACTGTAGGAATACCACTGCTGGGATTTGGCAGCAAGGCTGGACCAGAAGATAGAGAGATACTTAACAAATTTTGGAATTAATGAAATCTACTGGAGGCATGATGCTCAGTAGAGGTTTTCGTACAACACTACATTAGGGTGCTTCAGTCTTTACATTCATTTAAGCGCTATTATAATCTCTTCCCTCAAGATTCTGTTAATTCTGAGTTAATCATTTGGATACTGTAACAAGTCAGGTGCCAAAACATGGAACACTGTATGTGAAACTATAAATCAGAGAGTCCAGTCAGGTGCACAGTGACACAAGATACCTTGTATGGGTATCTCAACATGTCAGCTCAATAGAAACGATAATAGTTTTATTTGTGCCAGGTCTGAGCCTGGTGAGTAGGAGGTAGGGAGAATGAGCATTGCTGTGATTCTGGAAGTTCATATCAGGCACAGTTTTAGTTACTTAATTTCTGTCAACTATATGTGAAGTGTTTGTGTAGACATTCTCTCAGAGATTTTTAAATGCAAAGTTATAAGACATCTATGTTTCCATGATAGTAGAAAAAACCCAACCAATCAAATTCAGTTGATCTTAGGTCTATGTACTGTAAGCGCGAAGGTAATTTAGGGCTCAGTGGTAAGAGAGTGGCAGATGGAACAGAGACACAGGACTGGATTAACTGAATTGGTTTCTTCTCCTAAGAAATAGGAGAAGCAGCTCCACCTCTAAAGAGGGCCCGGTTCAGTCAAAGAAGACACATGTCTTCAGATATCTATGGTGCCATTTTGAAGTTCTGTCACAGTGCTTATTGCACTGATATGCCACAATCTTTTGTTGATGTAACTTAAAACTCTGGCAGTGATAAAGAATTTCCTTGTGTTTTGCTCGTTTTCTTGTATGACAGGTATCAGAGGTGTTAGCAGACACTGCAGGAGGTCCTTTACTGCTCCCTGGGAAGTGAGGATACATCAGCAATTGCAGCAACCTTTGTGGAGGCTGGATCTTCTACAGGAGTATTGTAATGGAGCTGGAGAATTGTGTGGCAGTATGGGGCATTTGTGCTGTTTGATTCCAAACTTGCTAGGATGAGCTCTCTTATCAAAACTGACACTATTCCAATTCTGTAGAGAAGAACAAAATGCACAGTGCTCTTACTTCCCTTAAGGAACTTATTTCACTTTTGGTTTGACAGGATTCGTTAAACTTCAGTACGTACTTTAAGGCCTTTCTGCTTGCACAAGCATTTAACTCAATCTTTTGTGATACTTCAGTATTGATCTTTGAGGGGTACTTCAGGTATGTTTTTAGGGGATGCTTGTTTGCATCTTGTTAGCTCGCTGATTTTTTTTTTTAATTATTTTTTTTTCCCCTCGTGCGAACTGACATCATGTCTTCATCTAAGCAAAAAAGAGGGAGTAAGAAGGCAATTTTACCTCACAACATGACTTGGGTTATGTTCTAAATGCAGCCATTTCTCCATTGGAATTTGCTGTTAATAATGATTTAGCCTTAAGAAGTTTTTACAAGTTTAAACATTTGTAGGGTTTCTGTAGAAATAAGACTTTTATTTCTACATAGAAATAGTAGACTTTTGGTTTCTGGTTAGCAGAGTGACAGAGATAATGTGGGATCAGGTCCTTAACTGATGTTGTTTTAAGTGAAAATTTTTAACAGATTAGTGTATTCACAGTTTTCAGGAAGTGAGATTTTGGCCAGTGGAATTTAAGGAAATCTTACTCAGAAAGTGAACTCATTTTCTCCACTTATCCAAGAAAGAATACAAAATCCCTCAGAACAACTATTCACTGCCTTGCTGTCTTTAGCACACCTTGGTTTTCTGCCTCTAGAAACCCAAATGGATTTTAGACACTTGCATGTTGATTCTGAAGTTTTTGAGATCCATTTTGAAATGGAAATGGACTATTTTGAGAGGGAGGAGGAGTATGTTAGAATATGTCTGAAGAGGGATTTGCTACAGCAAAACTTAGTGACTCCGGATGCTCTTCAGTTCTCATTGTGAGTATTTATATTTAGCAACTCTTCTTGTAGTCAAACCATCCTATAGCTCAGGGATAGGTATTTTGGAATGGACAGACAGTAGCGTTAAGCAGAAGGTAACTGGGGTAAGAATGGTGGAGATGGAGTTGTTTGGAGAGAAGGAAAAGGGCGAGGAATAGGACAGAAAGAGAGCTTGCCTTACAGCATTCTTTCTTTCTCTTTTCGAATCCAGGCAACTCTAATTTGACAGAGAAATTTTTGTGGTATTCATGTTGTTCCTTCTTTCAAAACTAACACCATGCAGGGCTGTTGGGCTTTCTATGTCTCCTAATCATTTTCATTTTACTGTCAACTGTAAGTTTGACAGTATACATGTGATGTTTGTACACCAGAGTTTTTCAAATGTCTAGATCTATAAATTCCCAAAGGATGTTCTTAAAGGAAATTCACTCAATTACTAGATGTGTTTTCTTACTCCTTTTTTGTCAAATGAATGTAGTTCTAAAGTGGTTGTTCTGCACAGTCTCAAAGGACTCTATTTTAAAATAGCATAAATTAATGTGCATTTTTGTATTCATTGACACTTCCGAAAGAAAAGGATAGCATGTGCTATGCATTTTAGACTGTACTAGCTTGATGTAAATTAGTATTTTTCAGGAACTGCCATCACAAAAATATAGGTTTGCTATTTGTGTAATCTCTTAGTGAAAGAAAAATCATTCTTAGAATGATTTATGAACACGTGTTTCAAAGTGATTACTTTAGGCGATAGATCTATGTTTTCACTTAAGCCTGCGTTAGAAATACAAAAGGCAGCATGGCTGG
Organism: Caloenas nicobarica; assembly: GCF_036013445.1. Taxonomy (NCBI): domain Eukaryota; kingdom Metazoa; phylum Chordata; class Aves; order Columbiformes; family Columbidae; genus Caloenas; species Caloenas nicobarica. Next base: position 44,517,522 of record NC_088247.1, read on the forward strand.
GCAGGAATTTTTATCTCATTTCCTTCATAACAAGGAAATACTTCATATTAAAAAAAATATAGGTAGTTTTGGAAAAAACAGTTTAGAAATCTGATGGAAAATTTCATCGCTTTTCATTATAGAGATCTACTTCTGCCTAGAGAAACATTTTTTTCCTTCAAATCAGTCCAGGCTTATTACATACCTGCTTAGTTGTGGTCAGGCAATGATGAGAAAACATACAATCCTTAACTGATACAAAAGAGCTAGCATAAAACAGCAGATGGAAATGTATTTAACTTTTTAAAAAATATCACTTTTCAGCATAATTAGTTCATACTTGTGGTGGTCTTGATGTCTTAGTATAGTGGCAAAGACATAGTGTTTCTTTCCTCAAAGAACCAATGAAGGTGCCCAAGTTAGGAGTGAAGCTACCCATAACTTTTGAGAGGTCACTGGGAAATAAATGATCTTTTTATGGGGGAGCTTAAGTCCACAGATGATCCTAATCACCATGTCCAAAGGTATCGCAGAAGTATAATCTCTCTAAATGCTTTTCAATCTGAGGTCTTCAGTTAGGTGGCATAAAACTGGCCCACAGAACTTTATCATTCCAGCGTACAGGAAAGGCAGGCAATTAATGCTAAACAAATACCCAAATAGCATTGGCTGAGGGAGGGAACCCCTATAACTCTGTAAATGAGATTAGCAACCTCATCTGCAAATAGATATAACTTATTTTTAGCTTTAGCGAGAGGTACATATTTATTTGGTTTTGTTCCCTGCCTAAACTGACGATGAGCAATGCAGAAAGATGAATACAGCTTTCGCATAAGCTAATCAAGAAGTCAGTCCTCGAGTCTCATTTAAATTGCATGAAAAATGGAGTGAGAAAGCACTGGAGGAAGAGAAGGCAGAAAATTTCAGCTGAAAATGAACCAAATTTATAAGCAAGATAAATTAAATACTATGGTTGTATTCCCAAATAGAAAATAGTGGAATAGCTCAGTGATTCTATTTGTATAATCCTGGTTTTTTTACTACATGTATCCCTACATCTAAGTGGGCAAAAAGTTGAGATTGTTATTGTGTGAACTGAAAAAGGAGGAACTCTTCCTTCTCCTTATGGTACAGAGAATTATGTAGAAAATGGTTGTACTACCTGCTTCTTCTGTTCAAAAACTGACTTGAATGTGTGAGCTGTGAGAAAATTTGTACTCAATCTAGAATTTTCCAGCAAAGATTGTTTTGACTATTAAAAAAAAAATGAACCCCTTTACATCCAAAAAAATCCTTATCGGTAGGAATATGTTGGTACTGCAGTAGGTCAAGAGCAGGTCTGAATATATAGTCAGAGGCATTAGTTTCCTTCTCCATTTAAACTACATAAGAATACAGCTGTTTTAGGTACTGTCTATAGTACCTACGAAGCCAAAAGAGAGAGCTGCTATAACTGGCTGTATTCTTCAATTTGTCTGCAGTTTTGTACAGAGTATGGTGTCCAGCACTGAAGTGTGGGTTGTCAGGGCCCTGATGGTACTGTTAGTTCTTGCTGTCACTGCCCACCTTCCCGGGGCTCCTGTCACTATGCCCAAGGACCCATTTCAGCTCTCCAGGGCCATCAGTCCCTGCCCCAGTAATGCCACATCAAGACTGGTCTGCAGCCCCCCCAGCCCTGCTCAGCCCATCCCCAGAGGGGTGCCCGGAGCTGGGGCTGCCCCCGATGCCCCCCAGCTGCCCTGCTCCTGGCTGGGGTGGTGAGACAAGCCCTGGCTGCTGAGTCCTGCCCTGAGACACCTGAGGAGTCCCCAGCTCCCACTGCAGGTCATTCAGGATGAGTCTGGTGTAAAGTGAGAGCAGACAGCCATCCAGGAGAAAAAATGCTGCTGCGTCTCGTTTGGAACAGGCTGCCTCACATACGTTACAAATATGGAAGATGGATAGAAATGTGCAGTAAACTGTTAGTAATATTAACATAGCACAGCAATTGCATTGATGCTCTGCAGTCTTAATTATTGAAAAATTACTTACTATCAAGCAAACTATTCAACGAAGAAAAAAATACAGTTTTTCCTGCCTGTGTTGATCTGTCTTTATCGTTGCTTGATGCAGCTGATTATAACAGAAATGATTCAATCCGTTATCTTAGTTATCCTCTCTCTCTCTCTTTTTTTTTTTTTTACACATTAACTTTAAACTAAAGATTTTATCGGTGGCCATTTGACCAATATGACAATAGGTTGAAAATGTAGAAGTTCTTTATCAAGCACTGCTGTCCTGTCTTTTACAAAGATATTACTACTTCTACTGGCATGATTCTTTCTGATGTGGATGGATAAGATCACTAAGTGGGTGGCAGCTTGCTTTGGTATCCAGTCGGAGTTTAGGGGCTTTGGATTGCTTGTTATTGCTTGTTCCAGAACTACAGAACTGTAGCAGCTCTGACAGTGTCGGCTAGCCAGTGGAGTCCTGAAGAACCAAGCAGAACAATTCTTCTGTCTGTTGCAATCGGTTTAGGATTATTATTTTTTTTCCACACAAGTTTTTTTATAACTACTTTATTAAGGCTATTTAGCACTTGTGCCCCTGCATAGAAACTCTGATTTTCTAGGAGTAATCATTCAGTGATAAGAATATTTTAAAGGATAATTTCTTTTGAATATAAGTATCCTGAGTCTTCTAGAACTGAAACTTTTTAAGCTGAATTATAACCAAAAATGTGCTTTTAAAACATAAGTTGTTGTTGGAATATGTGTTACCATGATAAACACTGACAGTCAGTTGAATGTTTCATCAAAATAATTTCTTTGATTATTTTAGTAATATTCATATCCTTTGACAGAAAAGAGGTCAAAATTAAGATCAATATTTTCTCTGTTGTCAAAAGGCAGTTTAAATTTTAAACTAGACACGTTCAATGTTATTATGTCGTAGCCTGTCCTAACCAAACCAAAACAAAAAAATTAAGATCATGTAAAATGTTAAATAAAAATCTCTTTCTTTGTACAAGTGTCACACTGTATCACAATTGTAGCACTGCAATTAAATTCTTATTATACTTGAATATTTTTAGTCTTATACTGGTTACTATTAATTATATCTTATTTTATGCACAGATTCGAATGGTTGTTTATACCTTTATGCTAGTAATCCCTTGAGTTGAAATTTTTCCTTCATTGTCATTAATGAACAATCACTAGATAATTTGTGATTAATTGACAGACTCAAATTTCTGCTAATAGGGTTCAATTTCATACAGTGCTCAGTATGTGCTCTAGCAGAATTATGGGTAAGCGTTGCATTGAATCTAAAAGTAAATTTGTAAGAATGGTCGCTCAGTGGAGGTTCACATATACTGTTAAGATTGTAAAACAGATTACATAACTAAATGTGTGTAACAGGACAGAAAATGAAACTCCCTTGTAGAATCTTCAGTCACTTATATGTCAGATGGTATAAAAGGAGGTTAATACTAGCTAGAACAGACTTTGAGGATTGAACCTCCTGAGTGGGGAGGGGAAATTCATTTTGTGCTGCAGTTGCTGTGTGACTGTGCTACAGTTGTGATGAGAATGAGTCACTTCAGTGGTACTAGGGCTCGATGTGAGGAGTTAAAGGACAAGAGTTATGCTCAAGGTGACTCAACAGAGAGAGTCAGGGGGCTTCTGGGGAGAAGTGGTGCCTCTGCTACTCTCTATTTCATCTTTTAGCTTTTTAAAATAAATTTAGTTTCCAACAAAATGTATCCTATTGCCCCAACCTCTTTCTTCTACTTCATGCTCCTTTGCCCTCATCGTTAACTGAACAACAACAGCTCTGCACAATTGCATTCACTGGGAGTTGTTCATGCTTTGCCAGACCTTGTTAATGAGTAGAAGTATGTGAAGGATAACTGGAAGCGTTAGCCAGAAAGTACATGGATGGCAGAACTGGAGCCAAAGGTAAATTCAATTATTTATTTTTAATTTGGGTAATGTTTAGTTTACTCATTTCAGTTCAGTGGTGAATAAAGAGTTCAACAAAGGAAACTTTGGAGCGAATGGATTTAAGGCTGTAAAACTAATATTTAAAAACGAGGCTATAAGGACAAATCAATAGAAATGCACTATAGATATTCCTTTCTCTAATTTTCTTTAAGCATGTTGTGAAATGTTTTCTAACCAGAGACTAGTTAGAAAACAAAGACTGGGAGTGATGCCTTTCTACTGAAAACCAGTATATTTTTAAATTTAGGATTAGTTAAGCAAATTAATAAACTTCTGTCAGAATTGCAACTGCAGAAAGAATGCATGAAGAAAACTTTTGCCTTTTACAACTGCGACTAAATCTCTCAGATCCCTAGACATCTATTTTTATGGGATAAGAGAGGCACCTCCTGAAAAAGCCTCATGGTTCACATATTTCGGTTTGAAGCTTGAAGATGAGCAAAATGAAGTTGGGGGTGAGAGAGAGGAAGACTATGTTTATAACATGGCACCAAGGGTCATGTTATTCATTGCCCTATCTGAGCTAGTTTGACCATCAGGCTATAAAATATTTGAAGCTATAAGTATTGTGTCTGTGCTATGTCTAAATTAGGATGGGTTAAGAGCAAAATGAAATGGTTTCTATTTTTATTTTTCTAGAAAAGAAGTTCCCAGATGGTGGCATAAATACCATTAACTATGTGAACTAGTACTACATGAGATGGTGGCAGTACATGAACTTTTCCAAAGTGTGGAGTGAGGGTCTTCACACAGTCAATTACCAATCCATTTGTACATCCTCTGTACAGGCAGTTGCAGCCGATCTGTTGGTAACTACCAGGGATGGTAAGAGAGAGGGTACTTCCTAAGGTTGCAAGGGATGGGGACTGGCGTTTTACTCTGGGGGTCTGGTGACAGAAAGGTGAAGGCGTAAAATTGAGGTACTACTTTGGCAAGCAGGAGGAAATGAAAGGACAGGATGCTTGAGCCTGACATGAGACGAGGCAGCAAGCTGTTGAGGTATTGCCAATAGTGGCAAATACTTTTTTGCACTGAAGGAGAGAATGTGTGTTTGTCACAGGGTATTTGTAACTTCTCTGAGGATCATGAATACCATACTTCCATTTTCACCTTTTAACAAAACGTGTCATTTATGCTTGAAAAATATATTTTTTAATTATTTTGCTTTGCTTGACTTTTTTCACCTTCAGAAACATAATAGTCAAAGTTGTTTGGAAAAGGCATAAAGAAAGCCAGTCGTCAAATATTATTTTAGTAATTCACCATTTACCATTGAAATGCAAAATTTAGTTTGCAGGATACTGATTTTTTTTGTGATTCACTTATGATCTATGACAACCATCTCAAATATAACAGTTATGAGATTGTTACATTGGCATCCTTCTTGTAATAAACACTTGTCTACCAAATTTCAATTGCTTTATGAGTGGTGCTTCAAAATATTAAAGTTTTTTACTGTGGAATGTTGCACAAGCATCATTTTAGCCTCAGCAGAATGAAGTAAAAGCAAAGTTCTTATCAAACGGATACATTAGTTTTCCAAATTCCACCTTATCCTTAGAAGACAATAGATAAAATTGAGTGTTTCACAAGCAACTTCTCTTTTCCTATTCATTTACAAATCATGAGTTTCCAATGACACTGAAACATGCGCCATAGAACTGGAAAGAGCTATTTCCAGAACCCAACCAGAAGTGTAGCTGGTTCTAAAAAAGCCAAGATCCATTCTAAACAGCTTTTAGCTTATTCTCTTGATGCTTACTCAGTTATCTGCATGTACTTCTGCATGAAAAACGTCAGATATACTTCTGGACAGAAACTTGTCTGTCAAACGTATTATTTAACTGAAGATTATTTTTTACAAAAAGAAAACTAGACTAGCAATTTTCATGAAGCTTGTTAATTCTGTAGAAATTCTTAAGAAATGTATCTCTTTGCCCTGGAACAAATGTCAGAAAGTGAGCATTTTTTATAAGAATATGCAATAAGTAGAACTTATGACAAATGGTTTGTATGTTGCAACTGTAATGTATTTTCTGGGATACACACAGCCCTAGACTCCTGTAATACACTTCCTCTCTGAATGGAAGAGTGAGGAACAAGATAAATTGTTCAAAGTTGGGATGATGAAAGAAGAATAAGTGGAGGAGTGCTGAAATTCTGGAGCAATGTTTCCAAATTTAAATATTTCTGTTTGTAATTTCAATTCAATCGGGAAAAAAAAAAAAAGAAATCTTGCTTAAGTTCTATATAGTTGATCAGTGCTGCTATATATGTATCCTGCATCTACGTCAATATATTCCAGTCTGTCATACAAATAAGTAAGAAAAAACCCCACAAACAAACTATGAAGCAGAAGACCAAACTCTACTTTGTAAGTATTTCTCTAGGGAACAGCTAGTGATGTATAACACATGTGGTGTCTCATTAGGGAAAATCTCTTCCTGAGATCTGTCAGATGGAAAACTGAAGAGCTATGCATTTGTTTGCAGTGATAGACAATATCAAGAACAGTTAAATCCAAAATCAGAGTTAAATATCCCATTTAATACCAACATACAATTTTCAGTTGTTTTCCAAAAAGACTAAAAATGATAGTTACTGCGCAGATGACTGATTTCACAATACAACCTGTGAAAATATAACTGTATCAAGTATCTAATATAGGTTTTACTTTAATTATTATTAATTATAATTAAGTTTTATCAGGTAAATGTAAATAACTATTAAAGGTCTTCTTTTTCTATGATAACGTGTAAATTAAAATAATGAATAGCATTTTTAATTTGTCACCATTACAGCCTGTATCTTTGTTTACAATGAATCATGGGAGAGAACATATTAAAAGTCATGAAGAGTTTCATCTAGAATTGGATTGACCATGTGAGTTCACCTAGATCTTTGTACTTAAATCATAGAATTAATTTGGCCATTATTATCTTGCCCATTACATTAAATTTGCAAGAGTTTCACTTAATAATTTTAATCAGTCCTCCACCTGTCACATAGTTTCTCTTTACCTTCCTTTGGTTGTCAGTCAAAATTAATCAAACCTCTTGCACTGGTAATGCTTCCATTTCCCTAAAGAATGAAGGAAAGTGCCTGAACACTACTTAAAGTTTATGACATATACAAATGAAGCAGGAAGAAGACAATGTGCAAAGTCTGATGTTTAGGAATTAAAAATAATACATACATTCTTCTTGTAGTGAAAGGTAGCATTGCTTTGTTCATGGACATAACTGAGGAACAAAATCAGCAAATAACTGTGTTTGAGTTAATGTTAACAACCTAGTGATTTTTGCAAGTACATAGCAAGCTTCAAAAGGAGTTTTGCCTCATTAAATATGGCTGACTGAGTATTTTCTGTTTGTTTGTTTTCCTTTCTTTTTTTCTTTTGGATTAATGGAAAAATATTCGCACCATAAAATGTAAAAAAAAAAAAAGTTTAAATTTTATGGTTTTGTGTTTAAATGTTGTGGTTTAGTCCTCTTCTTGAAATTATTTTTGTTTGTATGAGGGTAGTAGAATTGACAAAAGATCTAATGCTCTCAAGCTGTGAAATCTTCAGGAATCTTAAGGATTATCCAGTGCTTCCTTACTTTAGAACAACTTTGACTATGAAGCTACCCAAGAAAGCACACCAGAACGGTGTGATGTTTCTTTTGAGTTGATACCTATAATCTGAGCACCATGCGCACTTCATAGCCATGAAGATTCCCAAATATTCAGAGAAAAAACTTATTGTCAAGCTTATGAATGGGCACACATGCTTTCACTGAGTGAGAAAACAAACCAAGCAGCAGTAGAGGGCAAGGAAACTATGATTATTTTTGTTTTAATCTCTTGCAATGGATTTTAGAAAGTGCTAAAGTTGGTTACCAGTAATAGTCTCATATTATTTACTTGCAACAGTGTGATGCCATACATTAGCTTAATGAGAATAGAGGAGAAGTCTTGTTTGGTAAGATTATAACTTCCAAACTCTAGTAATCTTTTTTTCCGGATCTTCATGCCAACCATCTGTTAAAGCATCTCTGAAGAACTAGCCATCTGTTAAGTACTAAATCTTCTCTGGTGCTGTGCTTGTGTATATTTTTCTCAAGAATATTTAAGTTTTCTGTTTCGACAGATATTGTATCAACAAAGGTGAATAAGTGCATTATTCTTACCATGAAAATTCTTTCAGTATCCATACCGCAGATGACTAATTTCTAATACCATAACCACTAGTCACAAACAAATGTCCCATCAGAACATTAGTGCTTTATCCATTATCTAATTCAAAACATAAACTCGGTGTCTATTATCTTATGACTACAGAACTCAAGATTAATAAATACATAATACCCTTTTCCTGCATTCTGCTCACACTAACAGTGTTAGATCTAATTTAATAGCATTTAGTTCTCTTGCACCTGTTGTGCATAGAAAACTTGGAAACTATAAAATAAAATTGACTTCTACATCAGACTGGAAAAAAAAAGTCCTGTGCATTAAAAAAAGACTGCCACATAATCTCATTTGTGCCATTGGCAAATATACTGTATTGTCTGCATTGAACTTATTAAGGGATTTGCAGTTGGTGGTGCTGTAATGAACCTAGTTTATTGATGTAGTAGCTGGATGACTGCAGAATTATTTGTTGTTGATTTAGAAGTCATAGATTTTTATGGTAACTTCAAATATAATTTTCATTTCTCATTACGAAGAAAAATAATCATAATTATTGTGTGCTGTATAAAATTACAAAAAAAAATTATTAGTTTAGTCAGATTAGTATTTTATTTTTTTGTAGCATAATAACACTATACTGTAAAATAGGTGAATTTCTAAAACTATGAATATTCAGCAAAGTAGAGTAAATGTGACAACCAAGGTTAATTTCAGCCAAGCAAGCTTTTGACATGATAAAAAAATACTATAGAAAGTGAAAATCTTCAACAAATTCATTTTGGAAATAATAATGAGCATTTTAGAGCACTGGTTTCATTCAAAGAAAAAAATAATTTCATAACTGGTAGCATGTTGTCATATAACATAAAGTAAGCATGATTAAAAAAAAAGAAAATCTAGTGCTCAGATTTCAGAGAAACAAACAATCCAAACCTTGCAAGTCTTCTGTAAGGTCCTGATATGTAAAAATGGTTAAGTACCCTCTTAATGCTAAGCATGTGTTAAAGGCTTTGCTGTTCTGTACTGGATTGTATAATTCATACTAGTTGCATCTTAATATGGCTTTTGAATAATTCCAGTGTTTATATAGATTTATTTGACATACTGGTATAAAGGTGGCATTTACCATATTAGCCAGCTTCATCAACAGGTTCTCTTTCAGAATCAAGAGGCAGAACCTGACCGTGGGCTGGAGGAATCCCTATTGCCTACACAGTGAACTGAAGCCAGACTGAGTGTCCTGATTTAGGCACATAAACTGGATTCTCAGAATTCAGTGTTGTGCTGTGATTTGACAATTTTTTGTCACCAGGACATTTGTATTAAACTCCTGTTGTTGAATTATTTCAGTGAATGTTAAACTACTGTCAGGTGTTTCCTCAGTTTGAGGACCAGGGCTGCTGCATGTGCATGGTGTTCAGGCTGCTCATCAGCCATATGAGACGTCATCTTCCTCACTTAGTGTCAATTCTTAGAAAAGTCTTTGCAGAGGGATAGAGAGGAGTTCTCACTCTTTCTGCTTTTGGAAGAAAGTAGATTTTATTTTATGGAATTTAAGGTCACCGTCTTCTTACCCAACACCTGCCTCACTGATTGTTCTGCTGCCTTCCCCTGTCACAAGCTTTTAAAATTTTTCGGTTGTTCTGATAGCTGTTTGCATGGTTACTGCAAGTGTAGCGTATGGGTATCTCATTTATGACTGTCCAGAAACTTCAGCTAATGGATATATCACTTCCCATTTAGTGACACTTCTCTTATTTATATTTGTAACTCTGCTTTGAAGCACCACCCTGTACAAACCCTTACTCTGTATACTTCTGGTTCTGCCTGAATTAGCATCTTATTCTTTACTTACAACAGTAATATGAATTTTGGCATTGATTGCAAACCTCTGGTAGTTCACGGGTACAATTCTGATGGTCAGGGTAATCTGAGAGATAATAAGTGAGAGATTTAAATAGTGAGATTATAGGCAAGGCATTCTCAGGAATGTTTAACTTGAATTTGATTGCTGTGTTCATAAAAGCCACTTACATTTCATTCAGGGAGAACTCATGTCACATTAAGTTCTTAGTCTTCAGTCTGGGTAACTGGAAGATGAGTGCACTGATGTTCACTACTGCCTCTATGGACAATTATTTTAGAAATTTTTTTTACAGGTAGTCTGGTGTGCCTACTATAGGCATTCTACTCTCCTATATATCTATAGGATCTTTTATTAGATAAAATTATAGGCTATAGTATTTATTTCTCTAAGTAATTTTTAATATTAGATGTAGAAGCAATAGCCTAATAGAAGATACTACATTTACCTGCACATCTTTCCTCATATTGCTCACATCATCAAAAGTATGACAACACTGTTATTATTTCTGCTTTAGATCATGTGTGAATATTCTGCATATTCTGCTTCTTGTAGAGAAGCAAAAGGTCACATGGTTAATGAAATGCAACAATATAAAATGTTATAGTCTATTCCTATAGCTTTAATAGTGACCAGTATATTTGCTATTTTTAGTGAAATTGTTTAGCCTCTGTACCAACGTACAGCATAAGAAAATTTGGTCCCAGTAAGAGTAATTGTGAATATGAAGTGATGTAACTTTCTTAAATGCAGAAAGGCCTAGCAATCTCAAAAATGACAATGAACAAAAGTGAAGAAAAGACTAAGATAAGAACAGGGCATATTTACTTATATAGCAAACCATTTAACTTCTTGAAGTCTCTTTTAGTAGTTACTTGTATTTTTCTAGCCAAAGTCCTTCTAGGCTTTTCCCTCAACTTGAAAATGACTTCCCTTTGAAAACAGATCACTGGTATTTCACTTAACCTATTGTTTCTGCTGTCTCCAATATTGGCTTTTAAGCTGAACCATTCCACTCTTGATGAGAAATATGTATATTTCACACTAATATCTTGCAGAGAAATTGAAATATAGATTTTTTTCAGAGAGACTTATGATATGACAATGCATGCTAAAATGATTACTAAGCACATGTTGTGCAAGTTTAAGTATGGGTGGTGCCTCTGACCTTCTATATCAAACCCAAGCTGAGTGTTTAATGAACTACTATTTTTGGAGTATCTTAGAAGAATCAGGTAAATGACTCATTTAGTTCCCCACAGTCCAGTGTTAGCTAACTACATCTTTTGTGGTGCCATGTACTAGATCCCTACAGTGAACATGTGTGTACTGAATCTGCTTGATGAAAAGTAGAAGTCCGCCCTCTCAATTGGTCATTGCACACTTTTGCTCTACTCATTGCCAGGGCAAGTGGATGTAGTTTACATGCCACATACATGTACACAGCATGAGTACACCCACGGGTTCTCTGGCTATTTGGGAAAGTGTTCAGTGTAACTGTTCAGATACTCTCAGAGATCAGAGTCAGTTCCTTTATTACCAAGATTGTGAATGCAGACACCTGGTAATGGGAAGGACGGAGTTTCTTGGCTAAAAATCCCTACAATTTCACTGAATTATTGTAAAAGAGAAAATATTTTACCACCTTTGTAAATGATAACCTTGATTAATTAACTCATTGCCTGTTACTTAATGTCCAATAGAGGAGAGAATGAAGGGACAAGAAAAGCTTTCAATGCCATGAGACTAAGCTGCCATGTTTTCACATTGGCCAAGCTCCTTTCATTTTAAGTGTTACCACAAGTTTACACCAGCTGAAGAAAGAAAAAAAACTAATCCTAAAGTGTTCTAGATGTCAAAGCAGCTGGAAATCAAGCTGCACTATAACTCTCTACTGATAGAAAGGGCACACATGGGTCCAATGTCTTTGTCAGTTTGCTTCAGATTTGTAGTTGCTTTATTTCCAAGGAGTGCAAAGAATTTAGAGAAAAGTGATGGCTACATCACCAGATCTGTAAACATCTGCATATTTCAATAGAACAATTGGATACCACAATGATGTTGATGCAGGAAGAAGACAAGAAAATCTGCATGGGGACTGTGGGGCATGGGCTGTGTGATACATTACTATTAATAGATCCTGGTAATGGGATGAGAGGAGGATAGCTTCCCTCCTTGCTGCTAAGTCTTTTTTGGACCTGCAATCAACAACCTTGTTTATGTGTAACTCTAGTGTAGACCCTTCATCCAGTCAGTGGCTTCCCCACTTCCTCCCAGTCCCCTGAATGCTCTCCAGGGCCCTCTGTCCTTCTCAACAATGATCTACCTCTTATTCTTTGTTGAATTGTCATTCCTATTTCTGTTCAGTTTGTATCTTTAGCTTCCAAACACGACTTTAGCCTGATTTCCACAGTGTTGTTTCCCTGGCTCAGAGCTGATGCTCATCTCTTTCCATACTAGCAGGTGTTCTTAGAAAAAATTGCTACAGGCTTCCTTTAAAAACAAGTGGACAATCTCATCCCAATAAAAACCCTAACATGATAATGCATCACAAGAAAAAATATCAATTTTTAAGTTAAGAGTACCAAGAAGGAACACAGACTTCCTAAATAATAGCATGACTGTGCAGGTTATAGACTGCAGTAATGGCGTGTTATATAGAAGTGGAGGTGACATTGGTGAGTAGCTCATGATCATAATAGCTGGTCCCAGTATGTTGGAAGGAGATGATTTTGTACTGTCAGTCAATCTAGTTTAGACTGTTTCTAGAGAACATATGGTTTTGTTAGGACCAGTAATGACTCATTATTTGTTTTTCATTATTTAGGCTGAGTGAAGTCTTCCTTGCCCTTTATTATAGTATATTTCTACTGCAGTTCTAGCATTTTTAGTTTTTAACTAGTCACATGATTAGAAGTTTATAGACCATGGTGAAAGACTGAAAATATTTGATTTATTTAAAGCTGGAGAAGAGAAGATTAAGACAAGAAAGAATAGTTTTCAAAGTCATAGAAGGCTGGTTCAAAAAGCAATGCAAAATCTATTTGCTACACCCAGAACTAGAAATAATGGGCTCAATCTGCAGCAAGGCAGAAGCTTTTGTCAGTTTGCCAGTGAAACCAAATGCTAGAATTGGCTGTCCAGAAGGCCTGAGGAGTCTCCATCACTTTTTTAAAGTGATCAGATTTTAAAGGAAAGGTGTTTTGTACATGAACACAATTGGATGAACTTCTGAGACCTTTTTCAGTTTTATGTTTCCTATGATTTTATGCTATCAAATGGTAAGACCAAACCCTGTATGGCATGATGCAACAGAAAAAACAGAGATATAACTGTAGTGACTCTGGGAAGCTAAGCCTCTGACATTTATGGCTGTCATTGTGTTGAAAAATTAGTTTCTTTACAAAGAAACAGCAAAAGCTGAACACATGTGCACCAAATTGGCAAGACATTGACATTTTTCTGAATGTATTGTTAATTCTGAAGCTTAATTTTGCCACAAGCCTAATCTTATTGATGGTTTGTTATTCTGCAGACCACTAAATATGAAAATACTTATCTCAATGCAAACTTACATTTTGCTTTAACCTTTTGACAGATTTCCACTTCACTGGCCTCAGGAAAGGAAACCTTTATATTTAATGACTTATATTATACAACTCAGATATTTTCCTATTTACAACTTAGTTGTCAAAAAAATCCTATCCCAACCTCTCTGCTCAATTATGACTTATTTTATGACCAGCTAACATGAGCACTATTCCAGGTCTGAAATCACACACAGCATCTGTTACTTCCAAATTCGCTGTTTGTATCAACTAAGTCTTCAGGAACAGGCAAGGCCATCTGTACTATTTGTCTATGTTAGTGTCAGAAAAAGCAACTCTATTCTCAATCTTCAAGTCTGCTTCTATTCAGATACACCTGAAATTTCATCCATGTCACTTCAAATTCTCATTCACTGATGAATTCCTCATCTTGGTGGCAACACTTGTTCTTCTCCAGCTATCCTTGAGTAGCCCTTTGTGATCACAATGATTGATACGTCTCTTGGATCAATGCTGTGAGATATTTTGCACAGATATTGTAATACATATTTTAATGACGGATATGTCTGAAGACAGATGCATAGTAATGATATGTTTTGAAGCCATATTTTGAGATCATTATCCTTCTGATCTTTGAAGGTCTGATTATAAAGGACTTATTTCCATGATAAATAGGTGCTAAATTATTCCTATGTTCCTTTACCTATGTTATCCATTCCGTGTAATTCAGGATGAATGAACAAGAGATTTACTAGTTATTACTGATGTTCTTGCTCATAGAATTGCAGGCAAGTAGCACAAAAGTGGGGATAATTTTCTAGAGAAAAGAGCAGCAGACAATGGGAGGTGGTAAGAGAACACAGGTACTTCTATTTGGGGTTCTGAAGCTGAAGGTTAATCATAGGGTTAATGGTTGGGAGGGGAGTAGGATAGTTGAGATGTCAGGTGCTGTGTCTTGGAGTAATCACTCTTGAAGCATGCAACTTCTGGCTAATGTAGGGGGTGAATTTAGCTGTGCCTGACCTGGCCTGTCTTAGGTTTTGCTGGATGGAGTTCCACACCCTGTGTGCAGGGTGGCAAATGGTGCATACCTACCAAAAAAAAGAAAAATATATTGGTTCTGTAATAAAAATGTTGTGTTTTACTGAAATACGTTAGGGGAGCTAATGCATCTCCAAAAAAATAAAGACCCGTGATTTCAGGATATCAAATAAATAAATCACATAATGTTGCACCACAAATTTTCCTTGCTTAAATACAAAAGGAACATCCACAAGACATATGGATGTCTCCAAAACAACATAGTTGTTTTTTCCTTCTTTATTATTTATTTATTTGGTAGCTTGAAGAGTGTGTCCCTCAGGTGATATAAATAGCTCTGTGCATACTCTGCATTACGCTACTTGGATTTTTTTTCACTGCAGGAGACCATACTAATATGAGGTTGCCTCCCATCAAACTGTTGATATGCTTAAGCTTTCCTAAGGCAGGGCTGGTATAATTACTCTCAATTTCATGCTACTGTAACTGCATAGACGGTATGTGAATTGACCATTTATTGTTAATTTTTGTATTTCTGCCTTGTATTAAATATATATGCCACAAATATACTTTGCTTTTCACCATGCACTCACCAAGCTTCCTTAATAGCTTTATGTAATGGACTTTATCAGAACCTTCTTCAATCAGTTAATGTTAATGGAGCACTTTGAAAATGAAAACTGCAGTATACTTGTTCAGTAGTATGGTTATATTAAAAAGTCCTTTTATTAACCATTTTGCTAATGGTTTAATTTTAAATGTTTATTTTATTACAAGTTTTAAGAACAATATTATCTACATACAAAATATTCAGGCCTATAACCTGTCCCAATGGAGAAATCAAAATAAGAAATCAATCTTATAAATTGAATTAATAATAATTTCAAAGCTGAAAATTCTTCAATTTTATTCCATTAATTCCTCTGTGTGCCTAATTTTCTTCCTTTCTGTCTCAGATTCTTGAGCCTTCACTTGACTGCACAATAGCTCGTTGCTGTCAATTGACTTAATAGCTTTCCCCTCTCTCTCTGTATATATACGCCAACTAAACACAACTGGCTATTTCTACTTTATCCTTAAAATAGCACCTGATTTTTAATCTACTATTCAAACCTATTCTCTTCCTAATATTTTGGTTTCTGACTCAAAGGAAGTAGAACAACCTAAGTTGTTTGAATGCTTCTATCCAGGCATTTCTTTGCTTAGAAAAGAGATACTATCACTTTATGTCTTATCTAAAACTAATTTGGCTCCCTGTGAAATGTATTACTCCTAATTAGCCTGAATCTTTGATGAGATCATGGATAGAGTATTATATGTATATGCAGAAATGCATATTGGGCCTTACAATATGCCACAACTGTAATATAATATAATTTAGCATGGCCTGGTTCTACATTTTTGGGGTTTCTTAAATGATTCCTTGGTTTATTATGCAGACTAGATAAGGACATAATTTTATAAATTATTAATAGTTTTCAATAGTGTAACAACTGTGAATGATTGCGTTTGCATAATCATCTTGTGGCTTTTCTGCACATAAGATTATTCAGATTATTGTCTTTCAAAACTAATTTCTGTGAATTTGTGGGGGGTGTCATGGGACATTTAATTCAGCTGGGCAAAATTAAACTGCAGGTAAATCAAAATTCTTACTGGACTTAGCAATAAGTAGGTAGGTAAATAAGTAAATAAGAGTGAATGAGTATTTCAGACCAGGCAATTTCTTCCTTAGACCTACAGAGAGAAAGAGAGACAAAGTGACATCACATTTTCTCTTCCTGCTGCTGAAGTTGCATGACTCCAGAACATTAGTGCCAGAGCCTACTGACTCCTCTGGTCTCCCAGTTCAGGTGCTTGTGGAATCACTTTAGTCCAAGTAAACAAGATTAACATGGATATATATATATATATATATATTTTTTTTTTAAGCACTCCTGCTTTGTTGTGACTAAAAAGGCCTGGGCAATACTCATATGGCAGATCAGAGAGAAAAGAGTTGCCTCTGGGGCTGGGGACAGTAATTTTTCAGCCAGTGTTGCTGCAGCTGGAAGAAGATTGTGACTATGCTAATGATATGACTGTAAAGCCATAGCTCTAGGTTAGCTTATTGCATGAATGCATTCATGTGTACAGATTAAAGTCCTTGTTAAACCTGTTCATGATTAGGCCTTAGGCTGTGACTAGGACTTGCAGTGTCAAAAATTTACAGTGGGACATCCTAATTGGAACTGCAGCAGTCACAAGGAATTAATTTGATACAAGTCTCCTCACAGATTTTTTTTTTGGCCAATGTCCCTCAACTCTGCTGAGCAGAAATTTACTAAAGAAGGGTGGGGAGAACATAAAGCTACAAATAGGAAGGGCCCACTAATAATGCTGGCTACTGCAGCGTGTCCTCCTGTGTTATGTTGTGTGGCTACAGCCACACAGCTGCTCAGCCCTCTTTATTCAAAGCAGGAAAATATTTGCTTTAATTTGTTATGACAATAGTGGCTTATAGATGTTGCAATAATTCAAATCTTTCTGGATAAATAGAATATTATTGCTCATTTAGAGGACAAAACTCTTTCGTTAACTTGTTGTTTGGTATTTGTAGAGTGCTTTAGTCTTTTTGGTCATTAATTTACTCTGTAGAAAGCCATGATGCTTTCTATTATATTGTAAAGGCCAGATCTAAAAGGATTATATGTTGTGAAGTGATAACACCCACCAAGGTAAAACTGTCACTTGGAAAAATCTCACTTAGCTACCACGTAAAGACAGTCCATACTTTATAGGAAGTCTTTACTGTCTTCATGCTCTTCAGATGACCTGAACTGCTTCTTATGAATGTTTCAGGCTGTACTGGTTTCAAGTGGCTTGTTCGCTATCTCATGATGAGGTCCAGCCAGGATGTTAAATTTCAGTGTTTCACTTCAGTCCCCTGGGAAGCCTCAGCCTAGATGGTATTCTCAGATAAATTGACACAACTAAGCTGTAAGGCAGTGGAGTTTCAGTTGCTACTTTCCTGAAAAGCAGAGAGAGAGGAGGAGTCTGTGGGTGTATTTTCTAAAATATCTTGTGGCAGAATATTTTCTGACGAAGGTAGGAGGCCCAAGTTCAGACTTCCTTTTCTGCCAGAATCAATTCAAACTCACATCTTCAATGAACGTGCTCTAATTAATTAGCGGGATTTTAAGTAGAGAAGGTATGAGTAGAAAGCCTGAATGCTTAACCTGCAGGATCAACAGTGAGGTTGCAATGCTGAGCAATAGAAAACCAAAGTCTGCTCATCTCTTCTTCTATCATGGGAGAAAAAGCTGATAAAAGAGAGTCTACCATTTTAGCAAAGAGGTGCCAAATAAAATCTATTGACTAGAAGTAAATGTTAGATTATTCAGAACAGAAATTAGGCACAATGCACAGTGAGAAGAATTGACCTCTGGAATAAAATTATTTAAGGACAGGCCATGAGGTCTGTAAATCAAAATCTGTGTGTTTCCAAATGAGAAGCTGTTGTCCAAGCACTTTAGGGAGTTCTTTTAGGAAAAAACTCATACAGCATGCAGTATGTTATGTGGTATTTTGGAGGATGGTCTTCATAGGTATGAACTCATGAAAAATAAAAATTTCCTTAAAAGCTCACATGAGCTCAATGCAGAGTACAGACAGCAGAAGTAAGGACTTAAATACTTAAGAAGCTGAGCCAAAATATTGGCCTATTGAATGTCTTTGTTATAGAATTTAATGATTGTGATAAAAATGTGGCTTTCAAGTATTTTGATTAGTTGACTTGGACTCAATTACTGCTTTAATTAAATATTCGACAAGAAAAATCTTGGTGTTGCTTATGGAGTCACATAGGTTGCCATGCCCTTACTTTAAAGAACATTTATATAGACTGCTTGCTATCATCCCCAATTCTGCAAGCATTGTGAAAAATTGAATTTTTGCCATCAAAGCCTCAGTAGTGGTAGATTGGATCCTATATTGTATTTACTTGAGTGGTATTGATCCTTCACTTTCTATTTCATTAGCTAGAACTCTTTATTCATGGAGGCTCTGAATTTAATGATAAACCTAATATAGTACTCACTGACTTCTTATTATTTTGTGAGCAAGAATCTTTTTCGTTATTTTTAAAATACCCCAAAGCAAGAGAGAGAAAGAGAAAGAGAAAAAACAATCACAACAGCAGATCTTGGTGACATAAAAGCAGAGTTTTTCGCTGCATAATCATCCATTTGTCATCTGCATTGCCACTGGAGATTCATGTTAATTATGCACATTCATCTGAACCAGCCACAGGGGAAGTTCTCTAAACAGCTTAAGGCAGTCTGGCTACTGAAGACACTCCTTTTATTCCTATCTGCACATTGTGTTGCTCAGTTAACTTACTGCTACTTGAACAGTTAAGAGATTAATACCTGAGAAATCAAATGTTAAACTAAATATAGTAATAAGGCATATATACATTTAAAATGCCAAAACATAGAGGTGCTTTAAATTTGCAAGGTCTGACATTAAAATAATCTGTAGTTTTAAATAAACACAAGCATTCATATAGAAATAAACATTAAGAGAGATTTAAAGTTGTACCGTCAAATGACCAAAACCTAGCAAGTGCCAGATTTCTAATTCTCAATTTCTCTCCGCTGAGGCAGGCAAACTGAGATATAACTTTTGATTACATTGTCACTTGTATTTTCTTTCATGAAAGTCTGTGCTTATTCAGTCCTTAGTATAAGCATTATTTTTTATATGGACAAAACTATACCTTCATTCTGGTTGAAATGGATGAACTGCTTTTCCTGAAATTTTATTTATAAACTCCAACATAATCACATATAGCCATGATATGGAAAATGTCATCCTCACACCCAGTAAAGCTGTAGCCAAATGGATGCAAGATCTTATGAAGGAAAGCACTGACCAATATTTAGAATTAGATAAAGGTTAGATGGCCATGTGAATACTTAGAGATTTGTGGTAAAAAATGAATGCAATTTATGCAACCTTCAGTTATTCCTGTTCTTTTGTATGTGTTTGTGCAGCATATGTTAGTCTGGGAGTAAGATCTAAATAAATCCTAAGGGATAACATCTGAACTAGCAGTAATCATCTTACTGCAATAAATAGAACATTTTTTTCATGCAAGAAAGAGTATAAAATCCACATTTGTCTTGCTATGAAATATAATATTCAAAAGAGTCATATCAGATAAGACAAATTAGTTCAAATTAGTTCATAAGAAAAAATCCATCAGTGACTAAACTACTGTAGAAAATAACTTACAACCCTGAAGACAAAAAAAAATACTAAAGTTTAAATATTTTTGTCTTATCATTCAGGGAAATGTCAATACAATATTGATTGTACTTAAAGAAGTAGTTAAAAATATTCTATCTAAAGAAAAATGTGCCTTAAACTATTTTTTCATATGCCTGACAAGTTGTCTTTGATCTTACTGATAAAACTGTCCTCACATTAGAGCTGATATCTTGCCTTGTACATCAAGGACATCACCCACAAAAAAAAAAAGCACGTTTTCTGGCTCATGAAAGAGTTGTGAAAAATAAAGGTTGCTGACACCTTACTGAATCAGACAGCACTCCAGAAGAGGAACCCCCTCAACAGGCAAACCAGTCTCCTGGAGACAGGGCAGGTACCTGCCTGCTCTGGTGCTGCCTGCAGATGTCTGCCTGTCCCAAGCCTTGCACTGCAGAACTGAACACTCTGCTCTATTTTTTGAATGCAGTATCTATGTGAGGGTGCCAGACCACTGAATCCAGTGCCAGTAAAAAGCAGATGACATCTTCACAAGATAGAGCCACAATCTTACAGCCAAGCCCAAGGATAAATGCAATCAGTTTATGGATGACTAATAGTTTGGCAAAAGGGAAACTTGGGCAAGACAGAGAGCGTGCTCTGGGCAAAGTCAAATGTCTTTTCAGATATTATAGCTTCTCTGTAGATATTTTGTCTGAAAGATAACATTTCTGTTGTTCCATTTAGTCTGTAATTCTCCTTAATTGTTTTTACTGAGTGTCATGGTTTAACCCCAGACAGCAGCTAAGCACCCCACAGCTGTTCGCTCACTCCCTCACGGCATGGACAGAATCAGAAGGGTGAAAGTGAGAAAACGTGTGGGCTGAGATAAAGACAGTTTAATACACAAAGCATGAGCTGCATGTCTAAGCAAAATAAGGAATTTATTCACTACTTCACATCAGCAAGCAGGTGTTCAGCCATCCCTAGGAAAGCGGGGACTCCATCACGCGTAACAGTTACTTGGAAAGACAAATGACATAACTCTGAACGTCTCCCTTTGCTCCTTCTTCCCCTAGCTTTTATTGCAGAGCGTGACATCATATGGTATGAAATATACCTTTGGTCAATTGAGGTTAGCTGTCCTGGCCGTGTCTGCTCCCAAACTCTTGTGCACCCCTGGCCTACTCACGGTCTGAGGAGCAGAAAAGGCCTTAACTCTGTGTAAGCACTGCTCAGAAATGGCGAAGACATCTCTGTGTTATCAACACTGTTTTCATCACACATCCAAAACATAGCTCCGTAGAAGCTACAATAAAGAAATTTAACTCAATCCAGGCCAAAAAGAGTACACTGGATAATGTTTTCTGTCATGCTAGGCCGCCCAGTGACATCTGTACAACTCGGTACACCTCCATACATTTATGCAAAGGGGGCAAAAAGTTAGATGTGGCTTCAGTGTTTCATAACGGCTCTATGAGATGCCACAGGTATATGATAAATGATGCCCCATATGTCAACAACATTCAAACCAATTTAGGACTCTGCATCTCCTCTTTTCATGAACATGGTAAACAATCTGAAGTTTCAGATCCCACATCCAAAACATCTAAAATATTTCCGAGAGCTTTTCATTGAAGTCCATGGCAGGGAATTTTGCTCTTCAGGTATAATACTACAATATAATACAGCATAATGCAACAACTATAAAGATAATCATTGAGAGCAGCAGAATTTTCCCAGTGGTATGGTACGAGACCATGAAATTAGGCCACGAAAATCACAGATGTTTCCAACTTCAATTAAAAATATGTTTATTCTTGATTTTTCCTTAACATGAAGGTAGGGGGTGGGGGGCAGGTCACAGGGCTGGCCTTTGTGGAAGCATGCATGGGGCTGTCCTGAGTCAGACGCAGCTACTACAGTCTGTTTTCCAGCTGCCTCCAATAGACCCACTGCAGGACACAGCTAAGCCTGTCAGCCAAGATGGTGGCACCTCTGGGAAAATGTATTTAAGAAAGAGCAGGGGAAAAAAAAAAAGAGCACAGGGAGAGAGATGAGAAGAGTGAAAAACAGCAAAGGGAACACTAAGGCAGGAAGAAGAGGAGAGGAAAGGGGGCAGAAGGAAAGAACATGGAGAGGAACCACAACACCTTTGCACCACCTCTTGCCTCACTGAGGGGGCTGAGTGTAACCTGCAGCAACAAAAAAGGGGAGGAGAAGATTTGCAGGTGGAGTTGAACTTGAGAAAGGGAGAGGAAAGGTGTTTTCTGTAAGTATGCAAAAGTTTGTTTCTTTTCCTATTTTGTTTTGTTTCCCAATGTGTGGAACACTGACTAAATATATGCATATATATCTTAATTAGCAGTAAACTAAGTTAATTTTCCCCAAATCCAATCTGGTTTGCCCACAACAGGAACTGATAAGCAATCTCCTTGCCTTTATTTTGACCTATGAGTTTTCTCATTCCTTTTCTTCCTACGCTATACCCTGTCCCACTGAGGCAGGAGAGGGAGTGAGCTGTTGTGTGGGAGTTTATCTGCCACCTGGGGTCAACCCATCACAAGAAGTCTACATGAACTAGTGCAAAAAAAAAAAAAAAAAAAAAAAAAAAGTTGCATTAGGGTGCAGAAGAAAAGTGTAGACATAATACAGACATTGCTGTGAAGAATTAGTGGGTGAATAAACTCTGAAAAACCCCTGCTTGTTGGCAGACACAAACCTGAGTGCCAGATGTCTGTGTAGCTGTGGACTCCATCTGTAGCACATGCTTTCATGCCATATGCTAGTTTATATCAAATGGTGGGGTGATTACATAATAAATTTATGGGAAAACAGCTCTGTTCCCATCTCTCACCACTCTTCTTTGTTCCTCCATCTCTCTTTCTTACTACTGAAAAATAAATTCTAGAGGCAACTATCTTTCTACAGACTGTATTTCCCCTTTCCCTCCAAAAAGAGGGTCACTGAACTGTTGGCCTCTGAGGAGTTAATGTCTGGATATTAGACACTAATTAGTCTGATAATCCTACCAATCACTGTTCTGCAAGTGCATGGCGTTTGCTTTTAGGGGACTAGCATTAATGTTATAATTATACTTTCACACATTTTAATTTTGCAGGACTACATAATTTTGCAAAACTATATTTAACCTTATGACATAAATATGTTAAATAGAGAAGTTTTGAGCCCATGCTCTTTTTAGGGAGATAAAGTAGTGACAAAAAATCAGCAGGATCAATTGCTCTGGTTTTTTTGTTTGTTTAATTGGTTTTGTTTTGTTTTTATTTGCAAGACTCTGGGAACACCACCAGTGCAAAATTTCATCATTTGTACTAGTTAAATTGCATGCTTCTTATTTTCTTATGACAGTCCCCACAGCCTGGCCATCTTCATTATAGAGACAAATTACCTATTAAAAAAAAAAGTTGATAAATTGTAGTTAGTTTGAATGCAGACCATGGCTCCTCTCATCATCAAGTTTCACCCAGTTTTTTACCTTCTTTGTGATCCCTTAATTATGAGTGGGACTCTTTGGATCATAGCATAACTGGATAAACCATCGCTGGTTTGGCTTTATCCCTAGGATAGCATTCTGAAACACTTGAGATTTTAAAATGACCATTTAGGCCTGAGATTTAGCTCTCCTTCCTTCAGCATGGTTTTGCAGGTGTCCCCATATTCATGGCTGAGGTGAGCGTGCATTGACATTCATTCATGAGGTCCTCTGTTCCTCATTCTCTATCTTACTGTTCCATGGTAATGGCAATCTGGTGCTGGTTTTGACTGGGATATATTTAATTTTTTCTGTATTAGCTTGTATGTGACTATGTTTTGGATTTGTGCTGAGAACAGCATTGATAATGCAGAGCTGTTTTCATTATTGTTGCACAGCCTTTACACAGAGTCAAGGCCTTTTCTGTTTCTCACCGTACCGCCCCAGCAAGCAGGCTAGGGGTGCACAAGAAGTTGGGAGTGGACACAGCTGGGACAGCTGACCCCAACTGACCAAAGGGATATTCCATGCCATATGACATCATGCTCAGCAATAAAAGAAGGGGAAAAAAAAAAAAAAAACCCAAACCAAAAAAAGCCAGAGAGATGAGAGAAGAAGGAAGGGGAGACATTCAAAGTGATACTCTTTTGTCTTTCCAAGTAATCATAACATATGATGGAGCCCTACTTTCCTGGAGGTGGCTGAACACCTGCCTGCTGATGGAAAGTAGTGAATGAATCCCTTGTTTTGCTTTGCTTGCATGCGTGGCTTTTACTTTAGCTATTAAACTGTCTTTATCTCAACCCACAAGTTTTCTCACTTCTACCCTTCCGATTCTCTCCCTTGTCCTGCTGGAGGTGAGTGAGTGAGCAGCTGTGGGGTGCTTAGCTGCTGGCCAGGGTTAAACCATGGCAAGCTGTCATCTTAACTATAGAGTGGTAAGTGAACTGATGTGCCAGCACCACTCCCAGATGTCAATATGTAATAAACCAGATGATACTCCTGTGTAACGTCATCTAGTCCAGTCACCCTGCTGGAGCAGGAACAACTAGATGATCTTTTGAGGTCCCTTCCAATCCCTAAGATTCTGTGATTCTGTGATTCAATTTAGGAGATTTCAAGTTTTCTTTTCTGAACTTAGTAATTATCTCTATTGTTTTGATTCTATTCAGAGACCAAGAGAATACTCCCCCAATGTAAATGTTCTTAGAAAACAGATCTCAAAAAAATTAAAAGGTAGTCAAGTTGTAGCTTCTCAGCTTCAGGTGCCTTCCTTGTTCACTATGGTCCTCACTCAGCATAGGTAATGCTTTGGGCAAATGTTTTAGGATATGTCTCTTGACTCTGCTGGGCAGTATCTACAGTGTTAGGTTTTGTATGGAAATTATATTGCCATTTCACAGAGTTTTCACTTAGTTTAAATCAACTGTTATTCTGTCCTTATTGTGAAATATCCAGCTTGATTCTTGTCTCTCATACGGCTTTTGGAAACATTTTCCCTGAGCCATGATAAACTCATACATCTGATGTAGAAAATGCCAATTTATCTTTGATATAGGTAGTTTTATGTCTTCAAGAGACTGAAAGACACAAATATAGACATACCTGAAAAATATTTTTATATACCTGTGTGGAACTTTAATTTCCTCAACATAGCTCTTAAAAGTTTTAGAAGGATCTTGTCTCCTTCATTAACTTGAACTTTCTCCTTTTCCACACAACTATATCACTTTTACTGCAAATACTTGAGTGTCTGTGTATTTCAATTTATATTTATGTGGGACTGGCAGCTGAAAGACTATCACTGACTTTAATGAGAATTGATTAGATCCTGCTCGCACTTATGCAAGTGAAATTCAATTGCTTGAATGTGTGCAGAAAATGATCATAAACATGATGCAAGTGTAGCAGAAAGGAGTTAATTTTTTAATCTGGATCAATGTTTGTGGAAATAAACATGCCACACTTGCCGCAGCTTGGAGGCGATGAGGGAGGTAGAGGTTACTTAGTAAACCAGTTAGGAGAAAATTTTAAAGATAGTTTACTGAGAGAGAACACCACTTGAATATTTGAGCAAACTCATTATCATTTGATAGCTATTGTAATTTGCTAGGTATTATGGACTGTGGTGAAGGGTGGTGTGTTGTCCACTTTATTCATTTATTCTTATTGGGCTTATTGGATCAGACTCAAAACTTATATCTATACTGGCATGGAATTGTATTGGAGTTTGTTGCCTGGCCACAGGAGAACGATAGCTTTTGGACTGCATGGGTACTTTGAGCTCAGTTATCCTAATTTGCTCTGCTGGCAAGGGAACTAATAGGAGCAGTTAATTCCTTATTTGATATATACCGTGTTACATGGTGTGCTTTTCTGACTAAGATTGTCCCCTCTGCAGCAATTTCAGACACTTCTAGAATGAGTGCAAGAGAATTCAACTTGTCATATTTTTAAACAAAATATATGTTCTTTTCAACAATTTAGCACTTCAATGTAAATAACAGGGTAGCATGGCATGACTCACGATCCTCAGGATTCATTACTTAAATCCATTTGTGTATTTTTACAATGTAGTGTAATTTGTGGAATGCTTATAGCTTCTTTAGCTTTATGCTTACTGAAAAAAAAGATGCCTATGTAATTCCAGTTTAAGTGAGAGACCACATAAAACGAAAGAAAGGTTAAAACTTAGCAGTCTAGAAAGACCAGATCTTGCAGTCCTTCCCATACTCCTCAGAGTTGTTTTTTCCAGGTAATATGTAAGGAAAGAGCTTCTTAACTTTCATCTGAGCCATTACCAGTATAAATAGTCAAACTCAATGGCTTGGTTTTGCATCTCTCTTTTTTCCACCCAAATATCTTGACACTATATTTTTTTCCCTATTATTTGTTTTTATTGCAGGAAACACTGCTAGTCTACAGCTGTGTTCCTTACACATATCAAGCACTTACCAATTGCAACAGGAATGAGAGCTACCCTTTGCTAGCAGTACTGGAAGGCCACAGCGGTGCCTGATCAGTGATTTTTTTTTTTCATAGTTTTGAAGTCTGATATGCAGCACAGTAGTATCAGGCTTTTTATACCTGGGGAAGTCTGAAAAGCAAGTGGAACATGTGAGGGATACATCCCAAGAGCTAACATTTATTCCTCATTTACTGAGGTTATGACCCTGGCCCTAGAAAAATTAAAGGAGCTCTGCCTCTGACTTTAGTGAGGCCAAGATTTTCTCTTCTGTGGTGTGAATATTTACAATACCATGTTACCTCTGTCTTACATTTGCCAAGAGTGGGAATTTTCTTATGTATTGCTGCAATGGGGGATCAAACTTGATGTTCCTTCCCATAGGTATTACGTACGTTCTTTCTTGCTGATATTTTTATTATCCAAAAAGGTGCTATTTTAGGTGGAAATTACCAAATAAAAAGAACATGGAAAAAAATGAAATACTGCATGCTTAAGTTTACTATGTCTGGTATTCCTTTGACAGAAAGTGAGTGGTTCTCTATCACTAATCCAAGAACTATACCATTATTAGTGATGTCTTTAAGAATACAGAAATGGATTTATTTTCTGACCTGGTGAGTGGGTCATGGCTTGAACACATGAATCCTTGACTTCTTAACACAGCCAGCTCTACAAGTAACCTCTCAGTCTACTGTTTAAACCATTATACATTACTATTTGAATTAGTTATATAATTTGCTACAAACAATAACATGAGGTCAGTGTGCATACAAATTTCTATTGAAGGCTAGTGAATAAGCTGTTAACTAATTTAGTCTAATTGTAGTTTTGTTGTGCTAAAATATAAAACTAACAATTCAGCTTTTGCCCTGAGTCTTTTGAATTATACTTTCACCCCTACTAACTAAGAGTTTAATTAAAAGCTTTTAGCTTATTGTGCATGCTGCTAAGTGATGTTGTTCAGTTTATCAAGACTCAGTTATCACTTCATTTAAAGAGGGAAAAAAAGCAAAACAACAGGACGATATGTTGCCACTTCCTTTTTTTTGCCACATGCCTTGAAAATTGTTCTGTTAATTTGATCATTAAGCAAATCCCATGAAAACTAGAAATACAGAAATATTTTCTTATAACATCAATGGTGGTTTTAATTATTTAAAGAGAAATGAAAATATAAAAAATAATTTTTTAAACAATGTGACTTGTAAAATAGCACATAGGAGTTCTGTGTCTCCTATGTATCCATAGTCTGGAGAGCTGAGAATGGGTAGAGTTGATTTTGGATTTTTTTTTTTTTCTTTTGCTTTTGTGTGGTTTTGCTTGTTTGTTTTATTGAGGTTTGGGTTTTGTGTGGTGGGTTTTTTTGGGGGGGGGGGTGTTTATAATTGTGCCAGTTTTTTGTTTACTTGCTGCTTATGTGGCTTGCGACAAAATAAAACCATATCTTCACAAGACCTTGCTAAATGCTTCTAGTGTCCTTCCAGTCTGTTCTGTAGTCTTCAATGTCACTCTCTTAGGAGAGTTAACAGATGCTTCATTAAGTTTAGAAGGTCTGTGAAGGCGAACTAGGAAGCCTACTAGAGAGCCTTTCTTGCTGGTCCGAAAAGTGTTTTGCCTTGTCTTTTGCCTAGCTACCGGTAGGCATTTTTTTGCAGATAATTTTAAGCTACTTGGTAAGTTAGGGATTTATATTAAAAATCTGAAGAGACTTTGGGTTTTAGTGCTTAAGAAGTTATTAGACAACTCCTGAAGTGTCAGGTGAGTACTGGCAAAACTGAAGAGTAGGTGCTGTCCAAGGGTAAATGCACTTAGCAGGGAAATCAAGCAAATTTGCAACTAAAACAGCTGGTCATGACGTGCTGTACCTGAGTAAATGAGCCTTAGGGTGGCCCATTCTAATAGTATGAGGTGCCAAGAACAATCCTGCTCCAAGTGTACTGCCAAGCTTTTGTCCTGGGGGCACCAGGGGAAAATGGGAGGGAGGGTAGGGCTGAGAGGAGAAAGGGACACAAGATCTCAGAAGCCAGGATTTTGAAATAACTATGGCGTGGTGTTACCATTTAGCTCTGGGCAGTGCCTAAAACAGTAAGCAGACACTTTCTCCAGCCTTTCTTTCCCCAGGGGGAAGGGAAAAGAAGGAAAGATTCATGGGCTGAAATGGAAACAGATTTAATAGAACAATAATAAAAGAACAGTGATACAAAGCAATACTTACATGCTGGAATGCATGCTCCTAGCAATGAATGCCAGAGGCAGACACTGTGAGCACAGCAAGTCCAGTGAAATGCAGAAATCACAGCAGCCACAGGGAAGCCATGGGGCCAGGACCCTCATGGACAGCAGCCATTGAAGAAGGGCCCTCCCCAGCATCTTTCTGCTTATATATATAGAGCGTGATGTTCGTGATATGGAATATGTCATTGATCAACCTGGATGTCAGTCTAAGCTGCTGTCTTGTTATATTCCCTCCCAGAGGCTATCTTGTACCTGCAGCTGGACAGCTGAAAAGTCCTTTCTCCCTGTGGCGACAGCCAGGATATCAGTGAGTTCTTACATTCTTTTCCTACCGCATCCCAAACACTGGAAAGCTACTGGAAGAAAACAGTAACATCCCAGAGTGCTTTCTTACTATTCTCAAACTAATTCTAAAACAAAACTCCATGCTAGCTACTAAGAGGAAAATTGACGAACTGCATGGAAAATTACTTCGATTCAGCTAACGCAGCACACCTAAGTTTCAGACTGTAAGAGTGTTCCTATACTAATAAGGTAAAGTGACAGCGAACAGGAATGAACACTGGAATGTTATTGTCCATAGTGTTGTATTTTTAGCATGGTCCTTGAATTGAATTTGGCCTGGGCCAATTAGTGTTCTTCCAAACAATTCCAAGGCCTAATCTGGAAGTCAGCATGTGCCAAAAACTACTTGGATTGACAATTCTGATTTGAAGCTGAGAGGGTTTAATCATATGGATATGGGCTGTCCTGTGCCAGTTGTCCTGAGGTCAGCTAGCGGGCCTAGACGCTGTGCATATTGTTAATGTAGGAATAGCCCAAGAGTCTAAATGGAAGCTGACTCAAGGCTTTGAACTAGAATTTTCAACCTTGACATAACACACAATAAGTGAGATGTTATGTGTGCTGCTACAGTATAGATATACACATCTGGTATAATGATGCTAAACTTGCTTTGAAGGCATGTTTAAATGGATCAGATGACCTATCCCATTTTAGATAACTTAAATGATTAACTAACAATCTCTAGTTAGTCCCAAACTATCTGTGGGATACTCCTGGAATTGGCCATGAGATTGATTGATTTTTCTTTTATTTTACATCCATTGTAGTCCCATAGACCACATCACGGTCAGGGTAAGCGAAACATGCTATGGTGATATCTGAATGACTGATTATAATCTATCAGTACTCTAGTTATTTGGGATCACACAAACACCTGTTTTACACTGCAGATTAGCATCCACATTTTTCACCCTCTCTTCTGATATCTCCTCCTTACGTGCCTGGCTCCAGGAGGCAAGAAATGTCATATCTAATTCAGCTCTTGACAGCAGTTCTTTACCAGTTGCCAAGGTATTCATGCCTCTCATCTTCTGTTGTTTCCTTTGTGATTTTGCTGTGTCGTCTTCAGCATGTCTTTCTCCATCCAGCAACAATTTTGTGACTGCAGCTTCAGCCTGACATTGTTACACTCGAATGTGGGCCTGCCTCATCCCTGGTTTCTCTAAATCCTCTCCCCACTTTGGCATCTTTCACTGAGCACTTCCCATGACTTTTCTTTGTGCTGACTGGTGATGACAGCCTCTTCTCTGTGACTTCCCTTCTCTTATCTAGGCTCCAGATTGATTTTAGACACAGACCAGTGACAGAGTTAAAAACAAAAGATGCTTCATAAATTTCTGTGCATGTTTACACTTGCATATCATTCAGCTTTCCCAGTGGGTCAGTGGAACTGGCACTGATACGTTAGCAGGAAGAAACACAGGTTGACTTGCTGTCGAGGCAGTCATAAGGGAGACTTTACAGGGCTTAGAACTGTGAGGAAAACATCTTTTTTACTTGACACTTAAGCAAGGCTAAGTTGGAGTGGCTGGGTTAATGAACAGAGAACCTCTGCAAGATGCCATTTTTAGAGCTGCTTTCCAAAATGAAAGTATGCTTTAAATCCATGACTCTGTTATTGTCTGCATTTAGACTCTGCTCTCTCAAAGGTAATTTTACAAGCCACAATAAAGCATTTCCCAGCATGTAACATTACGGTTCGAGTGTAGCTGTTACTTTTTATTTTTCAAGTGGAGTTGAATTATTAGCAAAGGACCAGGAATTTAAATTGCCTCATCTCTAGTAAATGTTAACACATGCCTCATATGGCTCTCTCTGAAAGTCTGCATTATCTGGCAAGCGAACTGTATGTATACATAGAATTATGTAAACACATTCTCCCTGGTGTGATTCATGGAGATTTAGTGCAGTCTGTGGAAGGGTGTTTTTTTTTTATCACTGTCCTCACTCTAAGTTGCTTAAACATACGCCTGTCTAGTTGTGAGTCAAGTTCAGTTGTTATGCAGGGATGTGCAGTCCTGTGTGTGGTAAAAATGTTTGTTGCACCACTCACAGTATGAGCTGGTCACCTCTTGCTTCAGTCCTATCTTGCACATTTTTCCCAACTGCAGCAATGACATCTTAAGAAAGATTTATTCCTTTGTTTCTATCTTTTTGTGGCTAAAAGTTCAGAAGAGCTGGCTGCTGAATTGTACTCAGGTGTGCTTTAAACCACATGCTTGGCTCAATGCAGCTGACCTTTCATTATTAACACTTGAGTAAATAGGCAGTATGCTGCAAGTCGTGATCATTGCCATGCGTGTCTTTCTGGAACTGCTCCTGTCGACAGTACCTGTATCTTGCACCTATAGACTTGATTCTGCACTGAGTCCATCCATTTAAAAAAAAAAAAATCTAGCAACATAAACCTGTCAAAAATCGTGTTAGCTTTGCAGATTTAAGACTCCTTCTCTGGCAATATTGGTGGAGCTATTCATAATATCTCTGCATTGAGTGAGTCATTGAATGATTCTAAGTTTAGTTCTCCAAGAGGTATGGAACAGGCAATATAGTGTCTTCCAAAAGCTGTGTATGAAAAGCTGAACTAAGCTTAGATTTGTAGCATATTCAGGACTCTATGTGGCTCCTGACATAGGCCTCCTGAGGAGCCTGTGGCTTCTCACACACTTGCTGCAGCTATTCTCCCATGTGCAAGTGTGCATTCATTTGTGAGAGACCTTCCATGGCAGCCATTGAGGTCAACAGAGAAGTGGGCACCACTTTTAGCAAGTCTTTTATTCCATCTATCCACCTAGTTATTTACTTATTCACCCATGCGTGCATCAATCTAGGCAAAAGTTTTGCTTTACCTATACTAATGGTGGATAAAGTAGCACGAACCTCTAACTACATTTCATCTTATTCCCCGATGAAATGGAACACGTATGTTAACTTGGTAATAGTGCTATAATTATTTCACAGAGAAGATTGCAGAGCTAAAATCTTTCAGGCAAAGTTATGAAGGCTGGGATTTTTCATACTGTGTGTTGATAACATGTTGATACATGTACCTCAGAATCTCAGGACCTCACAATCTCTTTATCACGAAGTGGTAAATAAGTGAGGAAGCTACACATAGTTTTAACATGGTTTATTTGGAGTTATAATATCTAATATGGCCAAAAAGCATATATATTTATCTTGAAAGTCCAGCAAATGCTATCAAATTCCTGTACACTCTTATGCACAACAGTCTTTCACAAGACATTGAGCTAATGATAATTCTCACAGGGATGAAGCTGCAATGATCACAAGCAGCAATATTTTCAGATGAGGAAAATTGGCATAATAATGAATAATGCTGAGGAATGAGTAAAT
The DNA here is from genome assembly GCF_036013445.1 of Caloenas nicobarica. Taxonomy (NCBI): domain Eukaryota; kingdom Metazoa; phylum Chordata; class Aves; order Columbiformes; family Columbidae; genus Caloenas; species Caloenas nicobarica. The sequence continues at coordinate 44,549,767 of NC_088247.1, forward strand.
GCTGAACAATAATTTAAAAAGCTGAATACAGCTGACACACTGAGACAGAATATGATTAACCATGCCAACTGCCATACTTTTGCATCTAGAAATAATGAATTTAGTCTTTACCAGTGGAACTGGAAAATGGTGACTCTGAGAACACTTAGGATTTGTAGTGAACAGAAGAATTTCAACATAAACTGCTTGTGAAAATGTGGTTATGTTTATATACACATTTGCAGCCTATTAAAAGGAAAACAGTGAGCTCTCTAATCTGGCAGAACAGGCAGACCAAGAATGAAAGCTGGAATATGAAAGAAAACAATTAAAATAGAAAACTGGTTATACATTTTCTTTTACAGAGGGGTGGTAGTCACTGGAATCAACTACAAAGGGAAATAGTAAATTCTCTGTGTCTTGTTGAATTCAGCCGAAGATATACTGCTTTTTAAAAAGATACTCCTTAGCTATAATACGAGCATGCTTTACTCAAACACAGATTGCCAAACTGAGGAGTCCCCAGCGCCTGTTTTACTGAAGGGGGATTGAGCTAGTTTGTTCCCAAATTATTAATCCCCATGTGTTTGTGGAAGGTGGACAGAGCAGCCCTTAATGTTGTCCAGAAACTTTGTTTCTTGAATGAGGGAAAGGAGAACTCCAATAAACTGATGCTTGCTTATTCTGAAGTGAAATCTCTGTCCAAAATGTGGCATTAGCTATAAATTGGAGTTTACCACTCCTTGTGATGGGGTTTTTCTCTCTCAAGAAGGTATAGATATTGCAAAATGTAGGTACAAAAACTAAAAATACATCTCATAGATTGTCCGGGTATTAGAGATCTGAAGTATGCAATAAGCTTCTCTCTCCATTTCTGCAACAGGGTTTATTGTACCTTTGTGACTAACTTCCATTGTAAGGCAACATCTTCTGAAATACAGCTGATAGAACAGGTGCTCCAAAGGCGTGAAAACTGTGGCCCTGGACAAAACAGTAGAAAGTTAATTTGCATAATATGAAGGACCCATAGTGGCCTGTATGGTCCAGCAGTATTGCAAAGTCTGCAGTGGTTTATGAATGACTAAGCACTGGCAGAGGTATGTACTGATTAAATACATCATCGGGGGTAGCATCTGGAGGCTGTATGAAACCCTAGAAGCTATTTCCTTGTCCTTTACTTGTCAGTGGTTTATTATCTGAAATCAGGTTTGATTGCAGTTGAAAATTGTTCTTTGCTGATTGAACTGGCAGAGAGGAAAGCGAGACAGGCAAACACTCATGCTCCTATGACTCACCTGAGGGCACAGTAGCTGTCACTAATCTTGGTAGAAACAACATACGTGTTGTTCTGTGCTAACACCAGAGAAACAAGCCCGGAAGCCCTCTGTTACCATATATTGTGATTTCTGAATTTGGTTCCATGTGTGTTCTTTCTATAAGAACAGCAATATGAAAGCCCTGTTCCTTGATTTCATCATTCATATTTCAATTAAATTCAAACAATTTCTATTCATTTATTTCTATTCACAAGAAATACAAGCATATGGCATGCCACTGGCTTATTTTTAATGGGATGCATAACAGATATGCAAATTAGTCTTTTTTTTTGGTTGCAAAATGTGGACATCCCAAAAGCAAAATTTGGCCTTCACAAGTAACGTTTGTGAAGATAATGCCAGATATTCCCTGCCACCTGTTTGTGAAATTGTTTGGAGACTATTAATTACATCCCTCTAATACTTTGCATTTTGGTTCACCTGAAAGATCAAAGTTCTCTTCATCTCCTTAGATAGTGGATAATTAGAAAGATAAATAGAATACCTCTGCTCATCACCCTTCCACCTCTGTTAAATATTCTGTCACTTTTTAGCCATCTACCTCTGAATCAGGATTTCTTAGCATTAAACATGAATGCCAAATGCCTTCATGCAAACTTATGTATAGAAGATGCAAAATGAGTGCTGCCAAAAGATTAAAGTGGAGGTGAAACTATCATATCAAACTAATTCCACTAATGTCACTTGATAATAGCATCTAGTGGCCAAAGACTTAGCCATTCCAAATACCAAATGAAAATAATTGTTCACCCTTTCTTGAAATATTAATCTTGATATTCTTCTTATTATAACACTTTTGAAGGCAATATCCAAGAGTATGATATCCATATACATTTAATCTTTGTTTTATAAGTTGATAAAATATGAAACTAAAGTATAAAGACATAAAAAATTAGCATATTTATTACAGTTTTTATGAGACATGCTGCTGCAAAACACATAAAATCCACTAGGATAAATCTACATCTGGTGCTGTCTTGATAACTTGAATTTACAATTGTGTAATATTTATACAGGCTCTTCTTTTAAAGAAAGAGCTGAAATGTAGAGTTCTTTTGTATGAGATGTACTCTGTCATTTACTGCTGGAAGCTATTGGTGCAGTGCATCAGTGTGAAAGTAAAATATGTGTATGCCTGGAAGAGAGTTAATTTTTAGAAGTGAAATACCTAGTTCCTATCATTCATTTTCTACTTCAGTGTAATTTTTACTGGTTGAGTAGGCTTAACTTGAATATTTTTAGTTGGGTCCAAGCACCAAACACTTTGCTGCACATGTACTTTGTCAACCATATCTTAAAACATTCACTTTGTAACTTTTTTTCTCCGTAAGTCTCTTTTACTGCTTTAAACAAAGGGATATTTTTTTACTATGGCTAGCAAAGCAAAATTGACAAAGTTCGAGATCTTGTTTTGAAGTTTTAGATTCAAATCACTTACTATTGTTTAGATTCTCACTAAAACCTAAAGATTTGTTAGAAATTGGCACACAGTGCTACATCTTAGTAGCTCTTTACTTACCACAGTCAGTCCAGGGGTGGTTAGTTTGTGGCTACAGGGATACACTCACCCTCAAAGGGCATAACTGTGTCCTGTGTCCTCATCTAGAGATGTTCTGATGTCAGTGAGCTGAATAAATGTAATGTGACTTCTTGAAAGGATGAAGTCCTGCTGAGTATGGCATTGCAAGGTAATCCAGGCACCTTGCTTTGTTATCCTCTGCTGTCTTCTAGGAGAGTGGTCAGAGTGTCTATGAACTGCTCCTGGAGAGTCTCCTCTCCTCAGGCCTCTGGAAAGTATCTTGCAGCTCTTGGTCATAAAAAGTCAATATAGACCTTATGAGCCAGAAATTCTGGCCATTCTGTTCTCACCAATAATTATGGTAATAGATTGAAAACAGTAATTAAGTATGGACCCAATAGCGACACACTAGAATACAGGTTGGTGTTAAGTTGTGGAACCTAAGTTGTAGTTTCACTAAAGTCAGTGGATCAATATTAATTTAGCTTGGAACTTGCTCAGTATATGATTTTTTTTTTTTTTTTTTTTTTTTTTTTTTAGAACAGAAACCTCAATATATGTGTGATTTCACTGTTTTTCTGGTTAGTTGCAAAAGACTCTTTCTTCTGGAAAAGGAAAAAACTTATTTCCTTGGCTAAAAAAATACTCTATGGATAAGAGAGCTCAGGCTTAAGTTTTTGTCCAAGATCATTGCATAAATAAATACTCTTCTTAACCTTCTGAAAGACAGGAAGTTGGACTAAATTAATAGAATGGATGTTGTTTGTTGATGGGGAACAATGGCCAGAGGAAGTTGGGTGAGATCCATGTGAAGATTAAGTAAAGAGGAGAACAGGCTTTAAAGAGTGACCACTTGGCGTGTGATGGATGTAAGATATTATTGTAACTTTGGCTCTTTTCTTGTGTGAGACCACAAAATGAAGGGTAATCACTTACTCAAATATTCACCTTATTTTTGCTTTAAACTAAGATTCAAGTAAGCCTCTAAAATTTAGAATGCATATCACTGCCGAACTTTTAAACCTTTGAATTTTGCCAATAACTAATCTTGACAGAGCTATTATAAAGAAGGGAACAGTACCAGATTTGTTTACACAGTTCTTCTTTGATCTACTGACTTTGAATGTAATTATCATTTCAGAATTAATATCTTGTCACTGTGTATATGACTCTCGCACTGTTGCTTTCTTTGGTCTAATGAACCCAGTGTACTTCTCAGAAGCTTTTCTTTTACACGGAAAGCCTAAAGGGACCTACTACTTGTTCTTTTCTATTAATTGTAATTCTCTATCAATTGAACTTACATAATTACTATGCCTATCCATTCACATATAATTTCTTGAATCCTGTCCAGTTAGTCAGGTTTTCCACTGTGGCTTCTATGTACTTATTAGCATTGAACACTGAATAACAAACCCATAATGACCTATGCATAGAGTGCTCTTAAACTAGCTGCCTGTCTTCCTAGTTTATATAGAATCACAGCTGGAGCCCATTATGAAAAGAGAATAGTTCATAATTGCACTAAATGTACATACTCCTTTTGTTTCAGACTTACTCAGGAAGTTTAATCAGATGTTTTACCCTAACCATACTAAAGACTCTATGCATTTTATTTTTACAAGAACTCATTCTTGCCTACAGGTGGACTTTGCCTGCAGAAGTTAAAAAGTTGAATAGTATTAGCATTTTGATAAATATTTCCAGGATGAATTCAGGAGCTATCAGATTTGTCAAGAATGTGGGCCATGTACTAATTTGTTCTCAGAGGACTGGAGGGCAAAAAACACATCTTAGGCCAATCACCCACATGCAGAATGGTACTGGACATTCATTGTACTTAATTAGTGTTTGCTTCAAAGTTGTTCACAGTCAAAGGTTTTTATCTTTCTTTTAGTGTATGCTATCTTGTCCACTCAAATCTGTTTTCCCAGAGGCAATGGAAGAGTAGAAAAATAGCTCTGCATACCTTAATCTTTTATTGTAGCCCTGTATACATGCTCTTATGTTAAGGAGCAACAAAAGTTTGCCATCTTCTCCTTGATGAGCTATTTGTACCCTGCTGTCCTTCTTCCCACAGATCATGATATATTCCTCTTGAGAACATCCTGTGTTCCGTATTTCCTTTGGATTTATTTTACTAATTTTTGTTCTATATTTCTGGATGCAGAGTGGACTATAAATATTGAGTCAATGTCCATTATCTATTTTCCGTCATTTTATTTTCAATTCTGTTTCAAAAAAATCCAAGTAAGAAGTAGAACACATAGGAAGAATCAGAAGATACCTTGAACATCTTTAGTGCCATTTCACTCAAAATACTACAGAGGTTTTCTTAATTTGACTTTTTCTCTATTGTTTGGTATAGTAAGGCAAATGATACATCTCCAGCCTTAAAGGTACAAAAATTTTCTTGAGAAATCTTCTTACAGCCACATTCTTCCCACACTAAAAATTCATGCATGGCTAATCTTAGATGCCTGCTTTTCTTACCTGCACCAGCATTGCATCTTTCCTAGGAGGTTTAAAAAGAAAATAATCAAGGTCTGAAATTTTCTTAGTTAATTTTAAATTTGCCTTTGTGTGTCAAGCTTAGTATCTGATATTTAGGGTCCTGAGTGACATTCAGAAGCTCTGCAGCCCCTGTGCCCTCTCTTCCTAGGAGCTTAGCTGCCTGTATTTAAGGTCAGCTCTGATGTGACAGAGCTGTGTGGTCTCAGACCTGACTTCTGTGAGAAGAGCTGTGAGGATGTACTTTGGGGGCCTCCTGTCCTTGGCTTGGGAGCTACATTAAACCTGAGAGCCTAACTCGAGGCTTTGGCTTTAACTTCTGGGCTGTTATCAAGAGGATTTGTGATTGTTCCTATATAAGAACATTTTTAAGTGAAACTCAATTTGTATTACTACATCTGGTTTGGTCATCGTAATTTTCCTTCTTCATTTTCCTGTCTTCCTCTCTCTTTTTTTTTTTTTTTAAATTTTATTTCAGATGTATTGTAACTTGGTAAACTGAATTCACATCTTTCTACTGAACAGCAATTTCAGCTTACTGGGGTTTTTTGTCCTGGTTTTGTTTCACTTGTTCATTTCTTGTCTCATATTCATATAGTATTTAGTTTTTTTTTCATGCCTCCTTGGCATTACTGAATATTTTGTTGATCTTTTGTGTTTTCTCACACCATCTATTTTCACTGAAATTATTTGAGGACAGAATATGAATGTAAATCAGCACCTGTTTTTATACTGAAGTCTCTTGTGGTTTGACATAATATTCCAATCTGTAAATTACTTTATGGCAATGTTTAGAAGTACAATTCCTGAGATTTTAATTTGCTAATGATTTGGCTTCCAGTTTTAGTCTTAAAGTCCACCTGAAGCTTACTCAAAAAGTCTTTTATATGGATGTTTATTAGGGATTCCCCAGCTTTTCTAAGTTTTATTTAGTTCTTATAGAGAAATTGCAGCAATTCTTACATATCACAGCAATGAAACATTGCTACACATATGTAAAGACTGATTCATAACATTTGCAGATGTTATTCAAGAACTTGATTTTAGTTAAAAAATGAAAAAATAAACAGTAGTTGTGAGCACAGACATTCTGAGGTTCAGCATTTTGTCATCCATGAAAATTTTCTTAGAACAGAATCCATCAATATTCTGTCCAATTTTCTTCCAAGTCCTTACAGTTTCATAGATCATTTATCTGATTATTCAGTATAGATTCTGGATCATTGGGAAATCCTCATGTGTACACATACGCAGGCACATCGCAAGAAGAGCCAGAGGCCACGAATGCATTGCAAAGAGCAAGTTTTATTTTAGTTACCTCTCTACTGGGGGATCTCCGAAGTTGCACCTAAGCTCCCAGGCAGAGGTGACACAAGCAGGGACGCAGGCGCTGGTGAGTTCAGCCCTGCTGGAAGATCACTGGGCCTGCTGAGCTCGCCTGGATTTCAAGGCTTCAGGCAGGCGCAGCCTCCCGCTCTTTCTCACAACAAAGCAGGAATCTCTGACATAGTGATAAGTTAGTGCCTAGAGTTTCTCACAGGCCTGTGTTATCTAGCACAGAGGTTCTACTCATCAAGCACACAAGGTCAGTAAAACAATTAGTGTGATGTATGTGCTTTTTCTACAGACAGGTGCAAGTCACTTTGAGCGTGTTTACATTTAACTAACCTCCTTGCCAAATCTTCCGCTACGTTCCCATACATCCCACAATACAATATCTTTGAAATTTTTTTTAAAAAATAAAAATCATCCACTGCTGAGATACTACAACAGGATGGAGACTGTAGCAATTCAACCAAATAATGATTCTGGATTATGAGTGGCATTGCCACAGAGCAGTTACCTTGGTGTCTCCAAAGTTCTAAGGCTCACTTAAAAAAAAAAAAAAAAAAAAAAAAAGGTACTATAAAATGAAGAAGCAATTGTTTTAACCTGAGCATGATCTTGTCACTTATTCTTTGAACATGAGAATTCATCTTCAAAAAGTCTTTGTCAGTTTGAAAACACCATCAAAGCAATCCTGAGAAACAGTGCAAACATAACTGATGAGACCCTTCACTGTTATGGCTTTAAAACATTTAAAGAGAAAGAGCTCCATCAAGACAATTACTTCAGTCAGGCAGATTCCCTTTGTATCATGTATAGACAGCTTCTGTAGATAGCATCAAACTTTGAGCTACATGTGACCATTTCTGTGCAAGGTTTACTGAGTATAGTAAAACCAGGAGATCAGATTCCCTGACAGTGATTTCTCCTCTGACAGAAAATAGACCTGAAAGATTCATCTTGCTTGTTGGAACAAGAAGTGTTTGTAAAAAAAAAAAACCAACCAAACAAAAATTAACTGGTTTCACCACGGTCCTTTGCACTATAGACCTTAGACATTACTGGTTTCAAGATTATTTATCTTGTGAAAGAAAGTTTGACAGAAATTTTGGCCAAAGTCTATGTAGCTGTTATTTATAAAGCTATTGTAGCTGTGATTTCTGTAATCAATCAAATGTCATTAAAACACCCAAGAACCCTTGCAAGCAGCAAAATAAATTCTAAAGAAATCAAAATCTGGAACTCACTGTAGAATTAAGAGTGATGCCCACATTCTTCCCACAGGGCTTAGTGGATAATTTCTCACTAAACACCTCCCTTAATGGACTAAAGATTCTGTCAATGAGCTGAGATGATGTGGTGCTGTTCTCTTGTAACTATGTGTTAGCAAACATAAAATAAGAAGTAATTCTGTATTGGTAGAAAGCTGGATGACAATTTTCTTCCATCCCTGTGACCTATGAATATACTTTGTGGTTAAATTGCCACTGTAATCTTAACAAAAAGCAGTTGCATTGCTGAGATTCCTGAGGATAGTTTATGCTTTTTATGTAGTATAATGTATTATGTAGTTATACTTCAAAGTGTTGTGATGTAGTAGTATAATAGTTCTGAAAGCAGAATGACTCCTTGGTTTAAATCATACTTTTAACATTTAAGTTATGACTTGAGTTCACTACCCAGTTTGCTCATTACAAGCATTAATTGAATGGACTGTTTATCAGTGTATACACTTAAAAAGCAAAAACCTTAGTTTGCAATTCATATATTGATAGCTCTTGTTTCTTACAAATATGATGCAGCAACATAAAATTTTGTTGTGATAGTAACAGAGAAACAGTAATTCCGTTGTCCCTTTAAAAGGCTCAAGTTTAGTTATATAATAGAAGTTAGTTCACTGTTACTCCATCAGCAAGATCTATGCAACTGCACGAGATAAATATTTGGTCCCAAGACTTTAATAAAATAAAATGAAAGTTAAACAAAATGCCCTTATCTGAACAAATTAATGTATTTACATTGCAGGTATGAGAGTCTTTCAAGAGTCTTTAAACTGAGGGAAGAGCTATAAGTTCAAAACTCAAAGAAAAATAAAAGTCAACTATTTCAAGGAGTAAAGTTGCAATTTTCGTTTAATATTCAATTGCTTTAGCTGAATTGAGTTTACCTCTTAAAGTCCTAGCCTTGGCAAAAAGACAACCTTCTCTTCTCCTTCCTCCTGGAGCACTCTAAATTCAGCAAGAATTTATCATTTTGCAAGGTTTGTGGAAGAGTGTGTAGTAGTTTACTAACTTCAAATCAGGCCTAAACTTCTATAAATCTTTTCTAGGTCTTCTTGACTGTAACTTTAATTTGTGTAAAATTTTACTGAGAATAACTTCAGTCAATAAGAGTATTTTCTTCATATTGTGGTTATTTCCCAGTCTATTATGTTCCACAATTTCAATCTAGGTAACAGAGTGACATTTGCAGTGCAAAACCAAGATAAGGTATGCTTTATGTGAAGTCCATTTTCTTTATTGTCTATACCAAACTATCCTCTCTTTCAGATCTGGATTATGTTCTAAGTCAATCAGAACAAGGAGATTTTATACTGAATTTAATGAAACACCATATTCAGACACCCAGAATGTTCATGTCATGTCATCAAATGAGGGCTCTTGCTAGCAAATAGGCAATGAATTCAGCTTTGAGTTCCACCTTGGGTCTGCTATGCATGTTTTGCAGTGTAGAGTCAACATGAAAGTTTGAATAGTTTAGGATTTTCTCTTCCAGTAAATCCTGTTCACTGATATATGATATTATCCTATTGTCACTGTTAAGAATGCTGGAATTCACAGCCTGTGCATCTCTATACAACTTAGCACTATGTATGCTCTGAATATCCCTGGCATGGGTGCTCACTCCTTTTCCTTGACCTAACACCATCAGTAATTTGGAGTTTTGGGACATTCTAGAAGGTTAGTGTGTTTTTTCTCAGACATTTTGGAGTTGGATGCAGTGCTAAGTTTGGGGAAATTCTTCCACATTGACTAGACTGTTTTTTTCATAGTGAACTAGTAGTTAGATAGAGAGATGGGGTAAATTTGGAGAATCTTGGGTAAATTTATATGCCGGATTAATAATTTTCAGAGTTGTGTATTTTGCCGACTTTTGTACAAGCACTTAGAATAAGTGCTTATAAAAAACATCTAAAGAACTTTGTATATCCCTACAAGGAAAATAAGGAATAGAAAAGATGACCTATAATACAGAAGGGAATTATTCTGATGACACTCATATGAAAAATGATATTTTCTATGCCTTGTTCCTGGATATAATTTGGAATATAATTCCTATATTATACTGCCCTTTTAAAGATATGAAGCAAGCAACGATCTCTTATCTTACACACTTATACACACACACTCACATATACATATACTGTATGCACATACTTATTGAAATATGAAATGTAGAATCAGAAAACCAAAACAAAACCAAACTGTCTCTCATTCCATTATTTAAATTTAATTTAAAATTAAAAACTTACTGTTACTTAATAATTCAGACAAGCAGAAAAGTTTATTGGAGTCAGTCTTTAATTGAAGACCTATTTTCATTTGCCTCATCCTGCAGTAGTTAAGTAAATGGGTCAGATACATCTCACTGTAAGAAAGCCTACTCTTTGACTGACTGTAAAGGAGTCTAGACAACTATTTTGGATGCTGATGTCTAAATTTGGACAGAGAAGTCCTGTTCCAGAAGTTTGGCTCAAAGTGACTTACAAAAGCCTACCCACTGTGAAAGAATGAGACTATTTTTCCTCTGCACTTTGAAACATGGCTACGATGGTCAATGTAGCAGCGATGTGCCTGTTATTGTCACTGTGAAAATCACTGAACTATGACAAAATTATAAATCTTTGCAATATAGTAATATGCTTACCTTTTAATAAGAGATTTAGACACTGACAGCTAAAATATCTGAAGACTGGTGGACTAACAAGCCTTTTAAGAGAGATTAGGCTTCATAAATGTGATTCAACTGGATATCTAAAAAGATATATTAATGTTCCACTGAATAAAAAAGAGATTGCTTGACCTGCTGAGGTTGTACATGCTTTTTGGTTAGATCTTATTCCATTCACCAAATCAAAGCTCATTGAAAATGTCACTGTTTTACAAATTCTAAACACTTAAATCTCCACATAGTACTTAACTATTGTGAAAAGGAAAAGAAAAAAGGAAAAGGAGGAAAAGAAAAATCTCTCCACAAGGCAGTATTCGTCTCTAAGATTTTAATATCTTGAATATTCTTAACTAACTTCAGTGGATTCTGACATCACCTTGTGTAACTAAAAGCAGACTCAAGGAAAGTTCATTATTTAAAAAAATGTTATGTATTTAAACCCATGGCTGAATCTGTGAAACATCTGCTATGTGTATACTGTTCTGCACACAAAGTAAGTGAACTTTATGTCAGAAACCAGCCTCCTTATTTCAGGGCAAATCCAGAGACACCAATGACTAGGAGAACCTGACTACTAGTTGAAAGATCCCTAGACTGACAATACATCTTTGTCCCTTCCTTTTCTTCCTTCCTCTCTTGGGAAATTTTTATTTTCACTCTTAAATCTTAAGCCTTCCTGTTGCCTTAACAAACTTTGGATCAGGTCATCAAACCAGACATCCCCCCCTCTGAACTAAACCTAGCCTCATAAACATTTTAAAAACTCACCTGTAATTTAGAAAAGGAGTGAATTAGCAGAAATCACCTGTAGTTTGCAGATGTATCAATGTTCTGTGTTTCTATGGAACATAATAATGTACGACGGGAGTCTTTCCTGATTTAACTCTACCAAAACATACTCGCATTGTTCAGCTTAAGACCTTTTCTGAGAAAAGACTTCAGGAGGCTGAGAACCTATTATATGTTCCACTTCACTGGGTATAAGAAGAAATACTTAATGCTTTATGGGTTGCCTATTGCTGTTTGACTGTGTTTGTATGCCAGCAGGAAAAAATAAAACTAAGAACTTTGTAAAATCATTAGTACTAAGGAGCTACATTTCAAGCTTTTTGAATTAGACTGTACAATTATCACTAAATGTTCTGTCCATGTAAAAATCATTGTTACAGAAAATTACTGATCAAGCAGAGTGATGCAGTCAGCTCAGTAGACCAACAAGACTGTTTTCAGAAATGTTACAGGTGATAAAAGAAAGATCCCTTAAAGAGCAGGTGAAGTTTTCAGCTATTTAATCATAGATGCCAGAAGAGATGGACTACTGGTACTTATGCCAAAAGATGTGTTGACATGGTGCTTAGGGACGTGGTTTAGTGATGGACTTGGCAGTGTTACGTTTATGGTTGGACTCGAAGATCTTAAAGGTCTTTTCCAACCTAAATAATTCTATGATTACTGGTGTAAGAAATTTTTCCTTGGTTCGAAGTCCTGATATTTATTCTCTCCTCCCAGTCTTGGAGTATACTGAATATTAGAACCTCAACAGAAATGCAAATCAGAATAAAGGTGGATACACACCTTTTTGAAATATTAGTAAATATAATGAAAAATGGCTCCTTCAAACCTCTTACCTGTGTTGGGACTGTCAGTGTCAGTGAAATCTCTTCACTTCCAGATGGCATTTATTTTCAAGCACATATATCAAATACAAAGTTTCACAGCTCACATTATGGAAAACATGTAACTTGTATTCATCTGTCTTTGACCATCCAGTCCTAGGTACATTAGTAAAATTTATTGCTTATTTCTTATTACTTCCTTATTACTATCTCACAGAATAAGAGTAAACCTTCATTTAATCAAACTGCTTGTGGACTAATATATTAGCTATTTATCTCCTGAGATGTAGGCGTCAATTTGGAAGGAGACACAGAATTAGTTTAGTGTGGATTTATCTCTGTTCCCTTAGGAATATTTATTCACAATCAGCATCTTTGGTGTTTAAGAGCCAAGGACTGAGATATTAAAGACCAAATACACGCTGACAGAAAGGGGGACACATCTGAACAGAAAAAGTAATCCAAAAAGCATTTGTAAATAAGCAAAAATTTTGGAAAAAAAATTAGCTTTTGCTACTGAAGTTAATGTTTTTGCCAATGAAGCAGGAATAACACCATGTCTCTATGCCAAAGTGAAGACTGCTAACAGTTACACTACCTTGCTTAAAATCAACTCTTGGTAAATGCTGGGCCACAATCCTCTGACAGAAGTATAAAACAAGAACAAATTCTTCTAGGAGTTTAATGATTAACACTTAATAAAAAGCTGTTTTCTTTAATAACTAAGATAAGTAGTTTGGGAGAGATTCAGTGCCCAGTGAGGGTTTATGAATAACATCAGTCAAGACCTCTTGTGCTGGTTTGACTGAAAATGGGTTAATTTTCTTCATGCAGTTAGAAACCTTTCTTTTCCATAGCTAGGCACGCTCATTATTTGGACTTAGTTTACCTCTGTGTTATCTCTTATTCTTAATGTTTTTAATTCCTCTGATCTGAGAGCCAAGGACACTGAGCACTCTATCCAGAAGTGTGAGGCATTGAGGAAGGGGAGCATGGATGGGGCAGAGCTTGACTGACATCCAGACTAATCAATGAGAGTATTCCATCCCATTAGTGTCATGCTAATTATTTAAGAAGAGTCAGGACTTTCCTGGTTGCTCTTCTCTCTCTCTCAGGCGCTTTCTCTTGCGCACGTTGGGTTTTTTTCTTAGTTCTTTTTGTCGGAGCTGGGGGAGTTTCGGTTGGGACGTTTAGTTCAGCATTTTGCCATTTTGCAGAGGCCTTTGAGCCTTTCTGCCTTTTTCCTCTTTTTTCACTATTAAGGACCAGGTGCCATTGCCTAGGACTAACTGCTCAGCATGTTTGTGAGGAATTGCCTTGAGTATCTTTTATTTCTATTATATATATATATTTACTAGTAGTGTATTAGTATTTTGCTATTTTGTTAAACTGTGTTTATCTCAATCCAAGTTTCTCCCTTCCCTTTTGATTCTCTTCCTTATTGGGGGTGGGGTGGGGAAGGGAGTGAGTGAGCGGCTATCGTGGTTGTACTGCTAGCTTGGATTAAACCACGACACCTCTATCATAATTTTTTACTTTGGGAAGACTCTAGCTTCTGCTGTATCATTGGTCTTGTTGTTCTCTTTGTTAAATTGCATAGGACTACCCACTTAAGCTTGCAAGAACTGACAGTTTCCTATTTAATTTATTAATATCCTACGTAATTTATAAATAGTTGCTTCTTTATTTTATGATAAGCACAAAAGGACAGCATGACACTGTATGGGAAATGGCTGACAAAATCCCCAGTTTTGAACTACATTGACATGAATTATAGATGGACTATAACAAGATATTTCCATTTTCCAGGCCTCTAGCTAAAGAATTGCAGCTCAAAGTGCAAGGCTAGAAATGATTGGTTTTGGAAGAAGATACCACACTGGTTTAGCCAGATTTGCCAATGTTATAGAGACTGCGGTATTAGTAAGACTAAATTTTATCAAATAAGAGTGAGCACTGCTCTTTAACAATCTAATAGTAAAATATTTTCAGTGCTATGATACCAACAGAGATGATTTAGAATGTGAAGAAATTATTCTTCAAAGTATTTCTGGGTTCTGAATGGCTACAACTGTAGGTACTTCAGATTCTTGTTTCCTTGTAGAGCTTTATGGATGGTTCTCCTAAACTAAAGTTGTAGGGGAAAAAGTAATAAAATTTTGAAATACATGTTTTCAAAACCTGCAGTTATCGTGAAATAACAAATAATACTGCCTACAAGGTCTGATTACAAACAAGAAAGTAAATAACACCAACCTCAACTGGTTCTTTAGATAATTGGCTGGGCAGGTTCTCATATTGGTTAGAGATATGTGGGTGCCTCAGATTTCAGATATCATCTAAGTGATTCAATTCAAGTTTATTCTGCTCCTTTAGGTGTTACAGACCAACTGGTTAGACTGTTTCGAGATACCTTTCACCTGCCATAGGGAAGTCTATATGAAATTATTAGTTTCATTCTTTTGCCTGTGAGACCTGGGGAAAAACCTGCTCCTGCAAGTTCTGAATTTTATTTAATCATCTGATTCATAGTGCTATCTACTGTAAAATGCAGGGTGTTACACAAAAATATTCTTATCATTTGTGGAAACCTTCCCGTCTCTGGTTAAAAGTGGGAGTCACTGCATTTGTTCATACGTGTTCCAGCTAAGTTGCAGTCATATGTATTATTATTGTCGCTAAAACCTAGCTTTCACTTGATTTTGGGGGTGTTTTGTCTCAGTTCCCTCTTCAGTAATTGTGATTTTAGAATTGTCCTTGTCCTTTTTCTCGTTGTTTTTTTTGTTGTTGTTTTCCAGTTGTAAAAGACTTGTTGATGAAACATGAAAGACAAGAGTATCATTAATTCTAGTTCTGCCTTCTTAGATTTGTGTCAAGACTGAAAGAAGAAACAAAAACAATAAAGCATTTGATTTCAAATTAAGTCTTGATGTGATGTGCTTGTCTCCTCCTTCTCACTGATCATTATAAATTCATCCTGTTGAGATGAGAATTTTTGTTTGATTTACATATTCTTCCTGAAGGACTTCTAAAAAGGGAATGCTAAGTTTGGAAAAGGAGTTGTACCTCTTCTCTTTGATATCAAGAGATACTAGACCAGTGCCTCTTATCTGTTAGGAGAAAAAATACATACTGAAAATGGAGGGACTCTGCTTTGCTGTTTTGGTTTTGTTTGTTTGCTTGTTTTAATGTAGGAGACTGGAAAGCTGCTCAGTTTCTCTTTAGACTGGTTAATGGTTTTGATAAAGAATGACTGTAAGTCTGATTGTCTGTGTTCTCAAGACCTTGATGTTCACAATTTATAGACACAGAAACAGGTCAAATTAGGAGTAAAATGCTAACTAATCAGAATGCTAACTAATTAGAATGAGTTTTGAATACTTTCATAAAGATGCTTTGCATCGAACTCTCCTAAATTATCCAAGAATAGCTTGTGCAGTTCTTTTCGTCTTCAGAAAGACTTCACTCCTTCTTGCAGTTGTCTCAACAGTGTCTTCTCTCAACTTTCAAGCAATTTCAGTAAGTTTAAAATATTTTATTTCCTTTCTGATACTCCTCTTCAGTTCCTCCCTTCCTCCCAGCAAGGGGCCTTTCAACTCAGGAACACTTTTTGGTTTCTCTTATCCTTCCTGATTTTCAGTTTTAGGTTCAGGTTCTGCTCTTCACAGCACTGGTTTCATCATCTCTTGCTTGTCCTGCCCTTTCTCTCAGAATAGCATGTCCAACAGCCTTTTTTTCTCTCAACAACTTTAAAATTCTAGTTTCAGCGACCTCAAATAATGACAAATGAGCCCTTCTTCATCCCTTTCACTTCTAGAAGATTTTCCTGGGCAATGGATTTCAGCAATATATTGAAATTAAGCCATCAAGATATTTTTTAGGGCTGTACAAAACTGGGACATTAAGCATCACTGAAATGTGATCATCAGTTCTCAGCCTGCATGTGGGTACTAACATACTCTCCAGAAAGAGGGTCTTTGCACAACCTTAAATGGTTTCTCTAAGTCAGATCCTAATTTGACAAGGTATTTAAGTGAATATTTGAATCGTGCTGACTACAGTGCTTAAGCTGTTTTTCCAGAAGCTAAGACTTCTGTTCTACTAAAAACTCAGACTGAAGTGAAACTTCCTACTTTTTCCCAGCAAATGAATGAGATAGCGAAGAAATTAAGGAAGTAAAGTTGCTTATAAATGCTTAAAATGTGAAAAGTATTGGATAAATAAAAGTTCTAATTACTTAATTAAGGTGTTGATTTTTACATATTATTTGTGGCCCCATTACTTCATGTACAGTTGTCATTGCCAAAGTAGGTCATTATTCTGTTTTACAATATAATATCAGTGTATGTCACATCCTACCTACTTAAAATGCATATTGTAGGGAAATGCGCCCCAGGGAGTATTTTCACGTACTAGAAATGGTTTTCCATATCTGATAAACTGCTTAGGTTTGAATAGTGGAGCAATTTCCATGTCCCGCACCCCTGAAATGGACCAAATATATTTTGTATAGTCTAACTAAAATAATTTCAAGGTAGATTAGAAGTGTAGGCTTGCTTTAGGTGAAATTCGTTTTCAAAAACCTCAAAGAGATTTAAGCACTGTACAAATCTTGTAATTCTCTACATACTAGTAAATGTTAATTCTTCTGTTCTGAGAATTTGAAGTCAATTGAACACCCTTTAACAGTTGTCCTAATCAATAGCTAGTACTGAGGGCTAAGCTACTGTGTGGCTGTCACCACAACTACTATGCGGTATGTAGTGCCTTATATCTGAATCTTGACAACGGATTCATGTTGATTTTTAAATCCTAGAAAAGGAATGAAATTAATTATAGCTCATCAGACTATATAATAGGTTACTTGGTTTAAATGTCCACATATGGAGGATGGAGGCCTACTCTCAGCTGTATACTAAACACAAAAATATCACCTATGAATCCTATTTATATTATTACTTCAAGGTTAGGTATTTGGAACAATACATAACATACATTCTCCTGCTATGTTCTTTCCCCCGGAAATTAGTTCTATAAATTCACAGTGAATAAATCACTCAGACACTTGAAAAAACAGTTCTCTTTTAATATTATAAATGCAATAAACAAACACAAAGATCCCCATCTATGGAGTTTGGGTCAGGTATACTGGCAATTCAACTATACAGCTGTACAAAAAACATTGCAGCTCATTGATGCATGATTAATTTTAATCTTTTATATAGTATATTCTAAGAGAGATATGAAAAAAGCACAATGATCAAAGACCCATTTCATTCTTATGTTATTACTGAAGTTTAAATCTTATTGGAATAATAACTCAGTTGCAAAGTAAAATTCGAGTTTCTTCCCGTTATTAGAATGTCCTCTTTCACATTTACAATTCAAAGTTACCCATTTCTTGGGCATTATCTCATAGTAGAGAAACTTCCACTCCCCTAATTAAACTAAAGCCTTATTTTTATTATTGATTGGAGTTTTGTTTAAGGCTGTATTGTGTGGTGGTGTATCCAGTTCTTTTCTAAGACACAAACCACCAATTTTGCTCATAGCTATTTTGGGACTGTGATTGTAAGAACTATTTTTTTTAATGATTTGATTTTTTACCCATTATGATTAATTATGAGTCTAGATACAAAACTAGGTCCCAATCATGTAATTGGCTCCACTTAGGTTCCATCTTTACATTTTTTCAAAGCTTCTTTTATTGCCATGGGGCTTTCTTGGTCCAGCTATTCATATTTTTCTTCCATGCATCTAAATTAGCACTGGATTTGTAAAAAGCTAAACATATACAATTTCATTAAATCTATAGAATACATATTCTTACATGTACTTTTCCCTTTAAAAGGAGGGAGAGAAAATTCTATTGTGTTCAAAGAACAAAGCACAAGGATAAAACATGAGATAAAATATATTGGTATTCATAAACAAGACTATAGAGTTTCTAAGACAGCCTGAACAAGACATGACATTTGCATAAGCAAAATAGAATGTAAAAGTTGGTGCAAAATAATTTCGTTGGTATCTTGTTGAACCATAAGGAAAAAAAAAAAAAAGAGACTTCTCTAGAATTCTTTATGTACTGCTATGCTGCTGTTGCATATTTGCTATTGCAAGTATTAATGACTTGGCTGCCTCGTTTAAATGTCTGGTGAAGACAATGTAGGAGAAACTGGCTCTAACTAGACATTATATTAATACTACTGATCACCATCCTCTGGGCCCAGCCATCCAGCCAGTTTTCAGTCCACCTCACTGTCTGCTCATCTGGCCCATGTATCAATAGTTTCTTTACAAGAATCTTATGGAAAACAATGTTGAAATCCTTACTGAAGTTGAGGTAGGCTATGTCCACTGCTCTTCCCTCATCCACCAACCCAGTCACTTAATTTTAAAAGTTTATCAAGTTGGTCAAACATTACTTCCCCTTGGTGAGTCCATGCTGACTACTCCTAATGATTTTCTTGTCCTTCATGTGCCAGGAAATGGTTTTAAGGATTAGCTGCTCCATCACCTCCCAAGGGACTGAGGTGAGACTGACTGGCCAGTGCTCCCTGGGTTCTCCTTCTTGCCCTTCTTGAAGATAGGAGTGACGTTTAGCCTCCTGCATAATATTTCTTCACAAGTTCAGAAGATGATTTTAGAGAGAGGAATAAACTTGCCTCTATGTCCTCTGCAGGTAACAAGAAGAGTGATGAGTGCCAATTGCCATAAAGTTGTTTAAGGCAAACATCAGAATCTTTGATAACAGTAACGATTGCTAAACCATGAAAGCCTTCATAATGCATGAAGGCTGCAAAGTAGTCTAATAGAGAATGTTGTACGCTGTATTGTGACTGGCACCAATGAAAATAAAATTAAATGTCCAAGCCATACTCTATATCCAAAGGTATTCAGACTCAGGGAAAGTTTTATTCTTTTATGGCTCTTAGTAGTGTTATATTTTACGCCTCTTATTAATGTAATACACTTTGCTGTATCTCTTAAAAAAATGAAGTGAGTCAATATGTAGGTCTTGAATTAGGCCAGGTTATTCAAACATGATATATTAATTCTAGAGTTATGGGATATCATCTGGAAAGAGTCTAGACATTCTTGCCTAAGACCTATTAGTGAAAGTAATTAGATGATCCCATCTTGCCATACAGTAAGGAGAGAGAGAAAACGTGTCAGATACAAATCGATGAATTGCTATGAGAGACATCATATCTGCTGTGTTACACAGGCCAGTACTTTTAAAATTAACAATAACACGCAATGGATACAAATACCTCATCAATTAATACTTCAGTTTTGTATATGATCCATCAAACTGACATATGGATGTAACCTGTGGCTCATAGTCTCCCTCAAGTGGATAATACAAGAACAGGGATTTATTTAAAGATTTTTGTTTGCTTTATTCCACTCTGCTTTGACTCTTTCTGCTGTTTGAAGGAACAAGATTTGATATATGCAGCCAGCTTGACCAGGAATATGAATATACAGGGTTATCATTAAAAGCTGCAAGCAACTGTGAAGAGCCAAAATTTGGGAGGATTTTCTTTGGCCAAAGTGATGACAACAATTCTTTCTTTGCCCGTGAGCTGTACCAGAAGTTCCTATGCCATAGCAGTAGGACACAGATTTCCTGAATGACCACCCAGTGTTGTTCACAACTGCAAGAGGATAAAAAAATAAAACAATGGCTGGCAGGAACAAAATATTCAGTTATGTGCAATCTGAAGCCCCAAAAGTTTGCTTCGGTGTTTTCTGTGGCAGGGCACAACCTGTGAGCCACTCATCTTGAACAAGTGTCAGTACTCAGATTTGTGTCATTAATTTGGACAGAATTTGTTTAGGGCTGTTAAGCCTCAGCATCCAGAATCCCTAAGAGATTATTTTTGTTGTTTTGGGGTCTTTGTTGATCTGTCATTTTCAAAAGATTCCATTGAAACTCTTTTGAAAGATCTTAAATTCTGTCAGTGTTTACTTTATCATAGCTGACCCAAATTGAAAGATAAAGCAGGAAAGAAAAAAGTATTAAATATTCAGATATGCTGAGTACTAGTGACAGATTCATGTGGGGAGAGAATTTATCTGTCATCCTTAGGTAATTTAATTTTGGAAGGTTTAAAGGTATTAGGCTACAAGTTTACATTATTTCTAACTTCAAGGTGTAAATGCACCTAATGGGATGGGGATGTGATAAGCCCAAATTATTTCATTCTATATATTTAGAAATAATTCTGGGAAAAAAACCACCACCAACAACAAAAACAAACGAACAAAACCCAATAACACACAAATTGAACAAAAAATTATTCTCACAAAGATGTTTACAGATTTATTTACTTTTTAATTAGGTGAAATTTTTATTGGCACTTGGAAAATTTTGCTTAAAATAGCTGGTGAAAAGATGCCATATGTATATTCTTATTTGAGAAAGTTTTAAATTTCAATAAAAATTACCATAAATTTAAAAGGAAGCAAGCAAGCAAATAAGGTGGGGGGTTTTTGTTTGATTTTTTTTCTTCCCCATGTAGGACTCCAAAACCTTGTGTGATAATTTCTCTGATACACCTTATTTGAATATTGACAAACTGGGCCTGTGTGTTCCTGTAAGTTTCTTTCTGGTGGCAAATACTGATAAAGTTCAAAATTCCCACAGTGTAACTGGGAAGAAACGTAACAAGAAACTTCGTCAGTATTGAAATGATGGGGTTTTGCAGTAGTCAAAGCATAAGAAAAGAGAATCTCAGAGTGCCTTTCCATTATGTCATTGGCTTGCAGTGTGATCTTAGGCTTGTTTGATCCAACTTAGGCTTTCTTGATCCAGCTTTCTTCAACTGAGTAATAATGAGACATATGCAAAGTCCCTAAATATCTCAAGTGATACGTGTTGATAACAGCACTGGTGACATTGGGAACTTCTTTCCTGAGGGAGGACCTGATTCTGCATAAACTGTTGTTGGCTGAGGAAAGCATTGAGGGTTCCACGTCTGGACAGAAATGTAACCCAGGCAACAAGGGAAAAGACTCTGCATTAATGTAGTTGAGGTGAAATGATTACATGAGGGTATTACGCAATCTATCTGCAATATTAGAACCGTTCTGGGGACTGAAATGCCACATCCCTTTTCTTCCCCTGCCTTGTGTTCTTTCATCTTAGAAAGACACATTTGAGTCACATATGTTTATGTTTGCCTTGTTCTGTGTTTGTGGTCTGGTCAGAAAACTCTGGATAGTAGCAGTGCAAATGCAGTCAGAGATAAAAGGGGGACGGAACCACCGAGCCACTGCTTGCACAGATGTTTGACCTCACACATTTCCAGCCTCTGCCTGCCCACAGCGCTAACCCACCTCCCCTTCCCGGAGATCACGGGGATCACTTGGTCACTCCCGTAGCGATCCCCGCGATTTCTTTCCCTCCTGCAGGACCCCCCAGAGCTCAGCTTTTCGCGACGTTGCCCCTCTCAGTTGCCCCACAAGCAACCCGCTTACTCATGGCGTAGTGTCTCTTCCCCAGCTCCCTTTACCTCCTAAGGTGGCGTGAAGCGCTCTGCTTTAGCAGTGCGTTTGTTTTTCACAAGAGCTATCTCCATTACAGCTTCAGGCAAATGAACTGACTAATGAATTTTCTGTCGGCCACAGAAGTGCGCTGCAAGTAATTAAGGGATGTGCTGTGGGGCCGATTAAGCTGCAAGTCACAGCGGCCAGAGCCCAATCGCGGCGAGCCCGTCGCGGTCTGTGCCGCCTGCACTCGGCTCTACAATGGGATCATTGACTATTTATTTACTTCGCACAACAACTCTGCTGTTTACTTAATTATAGGAGCTTTTCAGTCACCAACCCCCACCCGTCCCAGCCCCATCTCTTCGACGCTCTTCGAACCCCCCCCGCCTCCGATAACCAGGGCTCCCTAGTTGATCGCTTGAGCAGATGAAGTGGGCCAACGCCGGTGCATCCTTTCCGGGGTGCGGGCAGCACTCCCCCGCGAATCCGGGAACGGGAATTTTCCGTGAAGGAGAGGCGAGGGGACGGGGATTTTTCTGTCAAACTGCACAGCACGTCTGCCTGGAGATCAGACCTCGGGAAGGCTGCGGGTTGGGGGCGGGGGGGGCGGGGGCAGAGGCGGGGGAAGAGAGTAGGCGCAGGGGAAATCCTGCAGCCCTTCAAGGCATGTCCGAGCCGTGAAACGAAATGGGGAGAAAGGGAGAACACCAAGACGCCTGGGGCGCTGCGGGGGCGAATGGATCTGGGCGGGAGAGGAAAGCATTTGCAATCCTGTAATGGAAGGGGAAGAGGGCTGCATTTCACACCCCAGCTCATTAGGGAGGCCTTGGCCCTATTATCAGAGACCCCCCTCCCTCAGTGTTGCCGCTGAGGAGGGTAGAAGAGAGTCGAGTGGCGAGGGAGACAGAGGCGATCGAGGCTCCCACGGGCCGCGCTCGCTCTTCTTTACCCACGCCACGCTCTCCCTCCTTGCTCGCCCTCTCATGAGGTTTCTCCCCACTTCCAGCCTGGCTGGGGTGGAGAAAAAGTGCCCGAGCTCAGTCTCCGCTAGTTCAGGGAGAAGCGGGAACGGACGGGCTTCAGCGTGAGGAAGGAGTCGAGAAGCAGCCGAAGGCACCCGCACTTTTTCTAGCACCCCCACAGGCTGATGCAGGGGCGCTCCGCTCATCCCCGTGCCCAAGGGGGCAAAACGGGGACGGGCAGGGGTCGCTGAGCGCCGTTGTGCAGGCGCGGGGTCCACATCTCCCCTTATCCCCCGTGTTTCCGAAATGGGCTCGAGGACCCCGATTAAGAGCTCGGACTTTTAACGCCCTAAAAGCTCGCCGCCCGTCGAGCTCGGGCCCCTCGGGCGGCGGGGAGACGAGAGGCGGGAGCGCTTCTGTTTCGCCGGCCGCCTGCGAAGCTCTGCGGCCGCCGATGGCCAGAGGGGCGGGCGGGCAGCGGCGGCGGGGCTTGGCGTTGCGGGAAGCCTGGAGCGGCGGCCGCGGAGGAAGCTGGTTTCTGCTCCTTTAAAGGGCGCTGTGCAGCGCTCCCAACGGGAGGCGTACCTCCCTCCTTCCTTCCCTCCCTCTATCCCTCCCCCACTTCTCCCTCCTTCTCTCCCTCCCTCCTCCCTCCCTCCGTCGCTCGGCCGCCGCTTGCCGCCGTTGTCAGTGGTTCCCGGACGCCGGCTGCACCGCAGCCCGGGCAGTCCCCGGCGTCCTGCCACCGCCCTTCCTCCCCCCGCCTCCGCCTTCCTCTCCCTCCCCGCTTCCCCGCCCGCAGCTCAAGGTAGGAGGATGTCCCGGGATCGCCGGCCGGCCGCCACGGCCGGAGGGGTTGCATGCAAGTGAGGGTCTGCGGGGGGGACAGAGGGCTGGCGGCGAGGAATGCACCGTAGCCGCGTTGTGGCGAGAGCTGCACACCGCGATGTCTTTTGGCCAGGTGTCTCCATGCAAAAGCGGGCGCTGAGCTGGCGGACCAGAGCGCTGCTGGGATGGCCGGCTCCTCCCGCCCGGTTCTGCCCCTCCTGTGGAGTAGGCAAACCTGTCGCCTTCCTCTCTTCCTCCCCGCGTTGCTTCGCACAGTCAGAGCCGCCGCTGTTCCCATGCCGGGGATGGAGGGGTGGGAAGCGGGGGCAAGAGAGCAGAGCAGAGCAGCCCCGCGATGCCCCCGGACGGCTCCCGCGGTAGCCCGGAGCTGCTACCATAACGCGAGCGCTGCTCGCAGGTCGAGCTTTGGGCGGCCGAGTCGGCATCCTTGAGGATGTTCCCCCTAACCCTCATGGGGTAGCGGAGCTGAGAAACGGTCTCTAACTTCGCTAGAGTTGTGGGTGGACAACAGGATCTACTTCCGTGAGGTCTCCTCCTGCCCCTTCCCGGCCCCCACCATACGGCGCAGCCAGCCCCTCTTTCAGCTTGTCGGCAGTCCTGTCATTTATTTCTGAACAAATTGAGCATTCTTTGGGAGAGCTAATCCAGCCATGGCACTGGCACTCTGTGTAAAGCAAGAGACATTCCTGCCTACGGAGTGGAGGCATGATTGCAAGAGCCGTGTGCGCACTGGGAAGGAATGAATACATTATAATGAAAACCTCTCTTCACGTTTTCCTTAGAAGCTTTTGGGACAGTAGAGCATGAAAAGTATTAAACATCCTCCTCCTCCCAAAATCTTTCACAGCTTCCCCGACCCTAAAGCAAACTGAAGGGACGAGGGGCTGATCTGTAGATAATGTCATAAATGTTCGATCTTGCTGCTTAAAACCTGCTAGGAAAGTGCATTGCTCTGATACCCAAAAGTGCCTGGACAACTAAGTCTGTTGCATACTCATTTCATTAATTAGAATGCACGTCTTTCCACTGGCTAAAAATTAATTACCGTCTTAAAATGTCATTAATCATCGGTGCAGCAGAAACTTGATTGTAAATTTGGGCTGAGCTAATAACAGACAGAGGAGAACCCACGGGTTTTGTAGCTGTTGGGAGTAAAGTGCAAGTGGGCCGCAATGTGTTTTTTAAATTATTATATCAACGTTCATTTGAATACCTTGGCAAACGTTTAAAAGGGGGGGACTGTGTTACTGCTTTGTCAGCAAAGCTGCAATATTCGTTTCTAGAGATCTGGAGAGGCTGATCAGGTGTTGCAGTAAGATATGGCTCTCCTCACACCAGATTGCAACAGCAGGAGGACTGTGGTGGCATGTGAATCTGAAGCGTTTGCAAGGATTTGCCGAAAAATGTCCACGAAACAAAGCTTTGGGGACTGTATGTTCTATACATACTAAATTTATATCAGTTGTTGTTGAGAGATGACAAAAGAGTAGATTAAGTGGTATAAAAATCTTATCATCTGTACACAGAGACACAGCTATGACCTGAAAGTGAAAGCCATTTCCTTTTTAAAGTAATATGATAAAACTATACATCCCAGTAGGTGGCAGCTAGCTGGAACTGGGTTAACTTTTATTATGATAACGGCACATGAAAATGTGATCAGAAGGAAAAAGTGCCTGATATAATAAGGTAATCAGGTTCACATGTCTCCCCTTTCCAAATGAAACATTATGTACATGAGATCACTATTTATACTTGACACATACCTAAAGAATTTAGTAGTCTTTTATTACTCAGAGAAGATTTAAAGGCCTTAGGCTGTCTATTCTCCCATCTCTGCCTACAGCTGGAATACAATTTTTCATATCAGCTTCACATGAACATTGTCCTTGTGTATTAGAGATGTGTTACCACCATTTCTATGATAGATTACCAAAATGTAAAATGAATCAAGACATATAGCCAAAGAATTGTAGATTTCCCAGTTGCTGATCACTGAAGTGTGGAGTGCTGTTTCATAAAGACTTTAATGTGAAAAGAACTGTGTAACAGTGATGACAAGCCCCCAAAACACAAGAC
Source organism: Caloenas nicobarica (assembly GCF_036013445.1). Classification (NCBI taxonomy): domain Eukaryota; kingdom Metazoa; phylum Chordata; class Aves; order Columbiformes; family Columbidae; genus Caloenas; species Caloenas nicobarica. Next base: position 44,575,394 of record NC_088247.1, read on the forward strand.
CAGCTTCTGCAGTATAACACTTTATTAGGGATGTCCAACCTTTGAATTGTATGTCTCACAGGGAAGGAAATATGAAAGGCGTTAAGAACATTTACCTGCTTTCATATTGAAATTCTGGAGGGTGGACAAAAGTACATTTTTAAAGGTTATCCTTCCTTTTCCTTGCCTCCTCCGAAGGGGAAATTAAGCTAAAGTCCAATTAACAGAAAAGGAGTCTAGGGTGATGAAGTCAGAGGCCTTAGTTAACTGTATAGTTTATAAGTGGACTTCAGTCACTGAATATCTAGTGAGTTCTAGACATCTGATGTTTTGCAAGATTTACTTTTAAATAAGGAACTGTTATTCCTGATAAAATAATTCTGAATTAACTACGCTTTTCCTTCAAGGTGGGAGCTAGGGTTTGACAGAAGTGGGGGGAGGTTGTTAACACAGCATTGGGTGATGTGTGATAGCAGATAAGAAGGAGAACCATACTCTTCCAACCCATAAAATGCCATAGAATAGCTGGCCAGCTAACATAATGGAGGGTATAATATCTCTTTAAAGAAGCCGATAACAGATTTTAATTTCCTTTCCGTGCCGTGAAATGACTGGAGGGGAAAAAAAAAAGGCGTTTTGACACCCAAAGTGGCGGGTGGCGTGGGCGCGTCGGCGGGCCGGGAGCACTCTCCGTGGTACTGAAGGGGCCGTGCCGGCCGCTGTCCGCGGTGCTGAGGCCGCAGCCGGCAGTGGAGGGATGTTCCCACGGGGGCGGGGGTGAGGGACAGGGGGACACCACGAAACTTGGCCTGAGTCTTAGGCAGGCGACCAGGGGCTGCAGTGTGGGCTGCTGAATATTTAATATTTATTAAAAGGAATTAATCGCAAGTTGTTTTGTGATTCCAGATATTGTGTAAATGCCTCTGTGAGTTAGGAGGCTTGCTGGGCTTAGACTACAGGTAGCTGTATTTTTTTTTCAAGAGACCTTAGAAAATCAGACTGTTAACAGGAGTTACTTTGCCCAAAGTTTATGGCTTATCTACTACGCTAAAGCTGACAATGAATATTATGTTTTTGAATCTGCTTACCGAAACTAAATAGAAAGAAAGAAAGAAAGAAAGAAAGAAAGAAAGAAAGGAAGGAAGGAAGGAAGGAAGGAAGGAAGGAAGGAAGGAAGGAAGGAAGGAAGGAAGGAAGGAAGGAAGGAAGGAAGAAAGAAAGAAAGAAAGAAAGAAAGAAAGAAAGAAAGAAAAGAAAGAAAGGCCAGTTTAGACAGGAAGCTACATCTGAGAATTCACTATTAAAAATATCTACAAATACCTATTGTCCTTTATTTCAACAACATCAAGGGAAAGAGGAGGGAGGAAAAGGATGTTCACAGTGTTCACGCGGATCGGTTTTATTTCTCCTTGGACTAAGAAAAAATATGAACCATTAGACCAGAATAAACGAAATAGCAAATACAAGAAAGAGCATCTCTATGCATTTTTCTTGGGAGATATTCTAAGTGTGAACTGAAGGAGTCGCTAGATATCCTTGCTTTTAACACTAGGTGTTCTTTTTAAAGTGCTCCAATAGTCAAATCGTCTGATTGAATTCCCTGCTAGACTGCAGAACTAGCCATTCATGATACTTATTTTTGACACTGCAGTTATGCCTCCATCTTAAAGAAAAAAAATCAATGATGTTTAATAATCCCCTCTCAGAACGTACATTTCTTTTCATCAGCATTTTACAGTGTTTTAAGTAAATGCGTGCAGAGGAAATCAGTAAGCCATAATGATAAAAAGTTACTGTGAATTGCTAACACTTTTAGGGATGCAGAGCACCAACATTACAGGTTTAATTTAAATGCTGTTGTTACTTTTTTACATGTCCACAATACACAGATGTTATTTAAGAATAAACCATAGCTCACCTCTGCCATGCTCTACTTCTGATATTTCCACAGAGTGTTCTCATTAGCTTGGCATCATCAGTATTTATTTCTGTAAAGTCAGGTTTATTCTGTGTTCATCTCTATGTATCTGTGGGGGAAGTCTCTCAGTGATATTTTCTTTAGTAATAAAAGCCAGGGAGGGAGATAAAGGAGACAAAAGATATCTGTAGGCGGACTTTAGAATAAAATGAATTCATTTTTCTGGTGGGGAATCTAGGAATTATCTTTTTATATTAGTAATAAAGCTTAAGCAGGTTCAGCAAAATCTTCACTTAGATTGCAAAGTCTGACAGTCCTGGTTCAATGTATTTTGATGGATATAGGCACATAACTAATTGTATTTCCAAGGAAAATCTGAAGTAGTCCACAGAGTGAGTTTATCTTTTTTGGAACACCTGGCCAAAAGGCAGAAGTCTGGGGCTGCATTTGCAGATACAAACTCAGTATCCCATTATTAAACTGGGAAGTGCTACTGTTCTCGCTGAGGACTGCAAAATTACAAACTACATAGATCTCTCCGTACAAGAAGCAACAGCAAAGGAAAAGAAAGCACAATGCAAAATAAGGGAGTGGCAGGATAAAGTGCAAAGCATAAGCTAATAAATCCCCAAGTTACTGTCTTTTAAGCAACATCACAATTTCAGGCAAGTTGAGCGAAACAAGTCTGTACATTCAACAAGGCTGTTCTAGCGCTGCCGATTCCTGTTTACCTTGCAGAATCAGGCTGGTGCTCCGTAATCACTGGGTCCGGAGGAAGTTCCTGAGGACAGTCAGAATACAAGCCATAGCGTTTACCCTATTTCATTCATTTTAACGTAAGTCAGTGAATGTAAATATCAAGATTTTTTTTTAAGCCTAAACGTTACTCTGATAACCTGCATGACTTTATTGTCAGCCTCCTCTTTCGCAACTCTAAAGCTAAGTGATTTCGACCCAGGCAGTCAGCTATTAAAATGCATGAATTGATTTTCACACAACCGATTCCCTTCTCCCCTACAGCCCCTCCTCGCCCGCTACAGATCCTTATAGCTATTGTTCAGAACAATTGAAATACTAATAACAATTATAAGCATGTAAACAAAACCGAGCTGCCTTTTTTTTCTTTTTTTTTCTTTTTTTTTTTTCTCTCCCCTCCAACAACACTAGGCGATCAGATCGGTTGCATAATAGAAATTGGGAAGGCTGTCTGGCAGGCAGCCTTAAGAAGAGGAGAGCTATCTCAATTTCTCTCACTTAATCTTGGCTTCGCGTCAGAAGCTGTGCAGCAGTGCAGTAGAATGGGAGCACGGCAAAAGCTTCTCCAGTAAAACGGCTGGTGCTCACTGACTCTCGCTATGTGGCGATACCTCAGCGATTTCCCGAGCTGGATTACCTACTGATTTTCCTCCTTTCTTGCCTCCCAGGTTTACTCGGCTGGACATTGTGTATGTTTGGATTTCTCAAGGATTCTCCCCCGACTAACATGGATGTCCCACCATTCCTTGCAGTTGAAGGTTGCTCCTTGGCGCAGTGAATGAAGAACATGCAGGGATTGCTAATGGGTTTGGGAAGCGTAGACTCTCTCCTCTCTCTGTGACCATGCCGTGATCGCGTCTGAGGGCCATCAGTTTACGTATCCTCGTTCTCACCCTACCGGGAAACCTGACGGCTTAGAAGGGGGAAGTGAGGCAGCGCGTGTGTGCATAGAAACATCATGAAGATTATTTCCCCTATTCTAACTAATTCAGTCTTCAGATGCACCGTTAGACTCCTTCTTTGCTTACTGTGGATTGGATATTCTCAAGGAACCACACATGTATTAAGATTTGGTAAGATTTCCCGACACTTTTTTCATTGTGTATTTAAGCTGGAATGCGATATTCGTAGGATTGACTCAGAAGGGGGTGCTGGGGGAGAGCTGGGACGTGGTACCGGAGTCAGGCACAGAAGTCCCTCTTTATTTTGCATCCGGAGGGATGAATTGCTGTGTGTTTTTTTCTGTCGCTGCAGCTCATTGTAGCCCTAGTAACGGCATGATGATGATGATGATGATAATCATAATAACAATAGAGAGAAAAATGACTGGCAAACGCGTTTGCCTAAGGCTCTGCGCAGCTTGAGTTCTTTCCTCGAAATGTACCTTTTTTGTTTCCATAGTAGTGGAAAGCATGGCTAATACGGTGCTCGATCCGTTAAAAACCTGTCAACTAGTTGTTAAGTTTCTGCCGCCCGTCTCTGATCCACCCGAGCCGATCCCGTGTGGGCTCGAAGCTGCGATTTGAGACCTTTAGGCTGTTTCCCCTTGAAGCGTCAGCCTAGTTGCTTGCCACTTCAGTGGCGTGTAGGGTTAGAGAAGAGATAATGTATGTCTTGATGTGTGTCTTGAGCGGTGGCCATGAAAGCCTTTGCGATACATTTCAAAACCACAGCTTTTCTATGCGAGGAAAGTTGTAGGAGTTGCCCCCTTCCCCGGCTCCCGAAAAAAAAAAAAAAAAAAAAGAGAGAGAAAAAAGTCATAGATCAGAATGAAATTTCAAGGAGAGCAGAACCAATTTACAGTTTAAAGACTATCCCAGACGGACCATGAAACTAATCTTAATAGCTCTGCCTGTGGATGCGCGCCTGTGTACGTGTGTATAAGAAAGCAAGTGAAGGAGGAATTTTCAGCCACTACAACCCGTGTAGAAGTTTCACAGTAAGGAAGGGCAGGACGCAGAGGAAAGTTAACCGCATGTCCGAAGGGGGCTATGCGATCCGGGAGCGTCCTCCGGGTCGAACCGCCGTGGGAGCCCCGCACCCGCGCCCCGCCGGCCGCCCGGCCAGCGCGGGCGGAGCGCTGCGCCCCGCGGGTGAACCGCGGCCGGGAGCGGAGGAGGGGGCAGGCGAAAAGCTGCTTCCCCAGAAAAGCGGCATCCTCTGTGCCTATGACAGCATGGCTAGAGGGAGAAGGCGCGAATCTCCCGCATTCGCGCTAGCCACGATAAGTCGTAGCAGCCGCTACATCCATTTCTATGGGGCACTGAAAGCGCTCGGTTTCGCCTGGGAATAGTGGCTTGGTTTCTATCTATTTTTGTTTAAATTCTCCCGCTCGAACACACTTTTACGTGGAGGGGCAGGTGGATAATGATTAAAAAGTCACCAGGCTGTTACCGATATCGTGTGCTGAATTCCTAGTAGTACTTATTTTCTGCTTCCGTCTAGTCTAAAGGTGGTGCTTAAGGCACGTTGCTCTTAGCAACCGTCTTCAGGAATGCTTGTTTCTTTGGACATGGCTAAACGGGTCCGTATATCATTGCGGGGTTTATTTTGCATTCAGTATGATCCATAATCATGGCCATGAGATTAGCGCCACAACCCGGGGTTCATAACCGGTGCCAAGGGCCGGTCTCTAGGAGTCTGAATTACTTTCAAGGATAGATCTGTAAACAAACATCTTCCCGGCCACATCATTAGCAGGAGGTGAGCTTTCCTCCTTTAGATTATCATTCTCTTTGAATTGTTAGTCCGGTGTACCTACAGAGATAGCCCTGGAGAGTAGTGTTTTGATAATGATTAGAATAATAAATAATCCCGAGACTGAAGGGTGGTGCAGCGGGACTTCGGCGCCCGTGACATGGTCGCGCATGCATGTATTTGTCCAAGCTAACTTCCCTTCGCAACTGCCTCCTGGTCACACAGGTGGCTAACCGCTTGTGCTCACTCCATTGTTTGTAGCAGCCGAGTATGAGTTGGCTTCTGAATCACGGCATGCTTTTTCTTGTCTTTCAAAAGAATTATCGCCAACCCATCTCTGAGGGTTAGAAGTAGGTAGCGAGCGGTTGGTTAGCTTATTTTAGTGTGGAAAATGTTAGACGGAAGAGAGAGTGAGGAAGACTTTTGCCGTGCTCAGTCGACCTTGTCTGGATTTAGCCTAATCCAGATGTGGAGTGACTCTGTCTCTAACCGCGAGAGAACTCCGGCTGCTTCCCCAGAGACTAACACCTCTGCCTCTGTGTAGGGCATGGCGGGGAGGAGGGAAGGAGCAGGGAGTGAGCTGTGGAAAAGCCTTGGTTGTTTCTGAGAGGGGAGCTCCCCACCACCTCCTCCGAGTTCCTGTGCTATCTGTCCCTTCGGGATATCCTTGCGACCAGGAGGACGGGATGCGGTGCTTTCCCGTGGTGTCCTTCCCGAGGAGAAGCGAGAGCTGAGGAGATTCCCTGCAGAAGGCAGCCTGCCAGCCCCCGCTCTTCTTCCTCAGCCAGCAGCGCTATGGCAACAGGGGAGAGCTTGAAGCCTGCCAGAGCTCCAGCCCCCTCATTCCTCCTGTGCAAATTAACCACCATGGATTCGCATTGTCCTTCCCACGGCTTCTCTCATTGTTGGGACTAGCCAGCATGTCCTTTCTCTCTCTTTCTCGCTCTCAAGCTACCTCTTAGCAACTACGCAGGAAGTCGAGCCGCCTGGGTTATCTGTCAAATGCGGGGGGTTATTTTTGCCTGCGCCTTATGGAGCAAACATGGGGAGAGACTGGTGCGATGACATAATTCCCTCCCCGGCGGCAATCACTCAGGCATATGGACGCCCACCTGCGGCTGCTGCTGCTGGAGTAGGGCAACGTGGTATTTGGGCATCACACCAGTCACCCTTCCTAAATAACACCTTGCTCCATGGAGTATCTGGCAAGGCTCTTTCCCTTGCCCTTTCTGAACAGCTTCCCATAAGTAAGCCCGGGAAACGCTGAGGATGAGGCTTGTGTCCACGATATTCGAGGGTTTCAACTGGTAACAGTCCTAAACTCTTGCTACAGATGAAAGGACAGGTCCCAGCTTGACGAGGGAGAAAAGCAGCAGCCCAATATTTGTCTCTCTGCTGTACTAAGTGTGATGGAAACCTTTTCCTTATCACTTGACGCCGTACAAAAGCCAAAATACGTGACCGCCGGCAGATCCATTCCGTTATCGAGGATCACGTTTCATACCTTTCCGATTCACTGCTTCTGTGTAAGAGCAGACCCAGGGCAAGGGCTCCCCAGAAACACCAGGTAGCTCGGCAGATCCCCAGCCGAGCCTCATCTCCACCCTCGACCGCTGGGCACGGCGGGCGACCCACGACCGGCCTCAGCCTCCACCTTTTCATAAGGGCCCTCGCTTCTGCCTTTACTTCCCTGGAGGCATCCCAGCACTTAACCCTGAAAGACTGAATTATCAAGCCATTAAGGGCTCTTAACCGCCAGTAACGGCTCACCTGTGCTGCCAGAAACTCGCCCCTTCTCCATACCCAAGGCAGTAAGAGCCCAGGCCGTTTAAAGCCCCTCTTATCTATTTCTACGTGGGGCATGAATATCAACTCTTTGAAATTTAGATCATTCTAAATCACCTCCTTTATTTAAATTGCCCCTTTCGGGCCTTGTTTCTGTTGCTGTGAGCGATTGTCTTTCCTATAGCAGAGGTGTGAAGAGGGACCTGCGACTGGAAGGTGAAAGCGGTTTAATCATTGCGTTTTCTTGTTCCCTCTCAGGCAACTTATTAGTCGTGAAAGTGTGGTGGAAAGAAAGAAAATCCCCACCGCAGGAGGCCCACTGGACTGATAAGTGTTTCCCCACTTTGTGCAATATATATTTTTTTTTCAGCACATTCGGAAAGGACAAAGAAAAGCAGAGGCCCGTGTCTGTAGTCTCCACTTTTTGTTGCTTTGGAGTTGCCTGACTTCAAGCAGATAGAAAAGGGAGCTGAATGTTGTAGGTTGCAATGAATCATAAGGGGAAGCAGGGGGGGGGTCTTCTCCCAGATAAAACCAAAGGAAAGCCAAGAGAGGGCTGGAAACACTTTTCAAGGAACGGACAGCTTCTTACCAGAAACATTTTCTACTACTGCCTTTTTTTTTTTTTTTCCTTCTTATCTCTCTAAAAAACCCACACTGAAGTTTTACAAAACACGGCACCTCCCCGGAGCCCCCCCTCCCCGCCCCCCCAGCAATACTAATAGCAAACCAAAACTGTATACGATCATGTAATTTTGTGGGAACCCAGAAAGGGGAATTACTATACGCGGGAGGTTTCCTCCTTGAAGCTTTAGCACGGGTTTCATCTGAAATTCTTCTTTAACTGAGCTCCTCTGGCTCAAACAGATTGAGTTTTTCTCCGTGTAACTGTTTTTATGAGATCAAGAGCGACAAAACCAGAGAAAGGGCCACCGCACTGGATCCACTGCTTGTGCAGGGGCTAGTGGGTGTCGAAGCAGAAGTTTCTGGGCTTCAGGTGACCATTTTGACATAGTAGCGTTTAAAACTAGCAAAGATATGGAACAGCAGTGAAACAGTGCAAAAGGGTATGAGACAAGAGCTCAAGTGAAAAATACCAGCTGGGTAATCATGTCGAGTTTTCCTAGAGTGGACCTGTATTAGCTCTCCTGGATGTGCGCTTTCCTTTGGATTTTGCACTGACATCCTTTTAATGGAAGGAGGTAACCTTTCTGCTCGTATTTAAGAGAAAAATGAGAAAATATATGGTTATATCTAGTTCTAGTGGGGAAGGCAGTCTGCCTTCAGATCAAAAGTGCGATGGAAATCTGCAAAATAAACACCTGTTGTGGCAGCCCCCAGAGGTCCATGGCTTTGCAATTCCAATATTTAGAGCCAATGAAAATTTTACTGCCAAGGACGAGAAGCTTTCGATATGTGTTAACATCTGCACGAAGAGGAGTTCAAAATCAGTCTTATAAACAACATCAGAAATCTTTGAAAGAAGCGTAAGGTTAAGGGCCTCGGGAAGGCAGCAAGGAGGTGAGAAGCATTGTTATTGACTGGTCTAGATTAAACAGCACAGAGGAAGATTTCAATTTGATAACGTCACAGCCCTTCCTGTTTTTCTTTGCTGCTTCTGCTGACAATTTTGTAAGGTAATTAAATTGGCTGATTGAAGTCGCAGTGGTCATGGGGCGATAAAGACCATTTGGATTTAATGGAATTTAGAAACAACGGTGCGCTGCACACAACTCTTACAGAACGAGAATTTTAATGACTCATTCAGGGTGCTGACTACATAGAACGTCCTGGACGAGTTTAATTGAAAGGGCAAAGCAGATTAGCTGTATACAGTCTTTATTGCACTAGATAGGGGAATTAGAATGATCCTTTTAAAAGACTCATTATTGCATTATCAAGATTTAATGTAGGTTAAGAAAGCTTTCATCCGTGTGGGCTTTCTGGAATATCCCCAGATACTTTCACCAGTGTTTGGAACACCAACAACCTTGTAAAAGGATTTTCACACAATTGTCCGATAGATTGGATGCTGAGAAGTATAACTCTCTTCTTACTGACTGCTACTTGTCTTTTGAAGTGATGCAACGTTCAAGTAATACCTTCAATTTAAATGTGTTTGCTGAATGAAGTGGTTTCTGTCACCGGAGATAAGAAACCAGAGCAAAAGAGATTTTTCTAAACTCAAATATCAGAGATTTTTGTTGTTGTTATTTTACACAAGAGAAAATCCCCTCGATCTAGAAAAAAATACACCAAATATTTTCTAGTCATTGCAAATAACAGCAGGTCTTTGTCCCCTACTTAATATATTTACCTTGTCTCTTTCTGAGTTTTAACCTTCATCCTCTTTAATCTCTTCCAGAAGAGCAATTACTAGAAGTTCTGTCAATAATGCAAAAGAGAAACTAGAAGGTGCCTTATTTCCATACTCCTCAATCTGCAAGGCAAATTATTGTTTCCTGAATAAGCTTTTTATAATGTTATGCCACAATGTGTATTGGAAGTGTAGATAACATAATGTTATTATTCTGTCCCATCTGAATTAGAATATGGAGAATCGAAGACCACTATCATATTAATGCTTATGATTTTGTGCTTTCACCCTCTGAATCTCTTGGCTTCCTTGTTGTACAGTAATAATAGTCTTAGATTTATACAGTGTCTTCAATTTAAACAGCCAAAGCTTTCAGTAATGATCATTATTCCAATTACTGGAGCTCAGCCAGCTCTGAATAAACTGGATGGTATTGTAATGCTATGTAAAACAGTAAACAGAAGTTCAAAAATATGTTCTTAATTTCCTTAAAAGGTGATTATTAACAAATTAAAATCACCAAGGATTGGGGTTTGGTGGGTTTTTTTTGTTTGTTTTGTTTTGGTTTTTTGTTTGTTTGTTTGTTTGTTTGTTTTCCTTTGGGCAAAAATTAGAAGTGACCCATGGGTGCGATGCTTAAGACTGCTGTTTTTAGATTTCCTGCAAAGATACACTTGGCTCAAAATTTGCAAGTGATTTGGATCATCCTGGATTCAGATTTTCTTCAACATTATTCTTGTGTAGTCTTTCCAAAATGCTATTGAAATAGAGTAACTCCTAGGAATGTGTTTGGTAGCTTTGTTTGATGTATCTTTCAAATGAAATACACATTCTTAGATTATATATTATTAAAGTGTTTCCATTTCTAGGTGTTTCTGCCTGGGGTAAAGAAAACCAGTTTCTTTGCTAGTATTGTGGCTGGTGTCTACAGTAAGAGTAGTTTAAGGCAGAGCTACACTGTAGTCCTTAGATAACAATGTTTGTCCTTAGATAACAATGTTTTGTTATCAATGCATCAGAAGGTTAATTGGCTCTTACAGAATTTCGTGTTTATATTGGGGGAAATACATTCATTCACATTAGCTGCATGTCTGTTTTATTGTATTTTTATTTCCACTCCCGAACACTTTAAAAACTATTTTTTCAATAAAATGGTTATCTGGATTTGAAAGTCAGTTTAACTAGCAATGTTGAAAATATCTGTCAGTATTTCAGCGTGAACCTCCCCTCCCTGATTGTTAGAGTCACTAATTCTTATGTTAGACTCAGTAACACTCTGACAGGAGAGCAGTCCAGGGAGACCTCACTTACTATGCTGTCAGGCACTGTTGTTCAGGAGACTTGATGAGATTTTGAATTCGATGTATGATGGCTTTGATATCTTCTTTTCTTCTATCTTAATATTTTACTAGGTGTCTCTGATGTTTCCTAGTTATATAAACACTCCATCCGATTTCAATGTGTGTAGCGAAATCTTAAAGAACTAAATGATCCATACAGATAAATGGAAAAAGTAATATTTCTTTATGGGAGGATAAAATAATTTGAAAGAACAATGCTTTTTTTTTTTTTAAACTTTTCCACCTGGAGTTATTTGATCCCTTCCCTCACTTCCTTTTGTTATTTTTTTTTAATAGCTGAAATGGTAAATGATTACTTACCTATCTGAAAGAAGAATGTATGTTTGGATGTTGTTTTTCTGGTCCTTTTCGGAAAGTCTTTTTTTTCTAAGTTTCTGGAAAATTGCATGAAAAAATTAAAAAGCCTGAAAGGCCTCATCTCTTCCTAAAAACTAAACTTCTAGTCCAAGCCAAGTCAGGCTTCTTCTGCAGTGTTTGGAGACTGAAGGAGGCAGAGGGATTAGACAAGACTGGCTTAGACTGGATAACTCTCATATGGCAGAAGTTAGGCTAGATGTAATGTGCCTCTCATGGCATCAGCAATATGGAGGAAGTGGAAGTGGATTGAGTAGGGATTTTTTCCTCTCCAGGTTTTGAGTTTTATTACCACACACTGAATTCAAATTATTGGGAAGGAATTTAAAAGGGAAAGGTAAATATGTTAATGGTTCAACAGCTTCTTCCTGATATTAAAATACAGGAAATTCTGAAACAGAATCTGCTTACTCATTCTGCTAAAAGTCAACAGCAAATGAGTGATGCTTGTTTTCACAGTAGATAATCATAATCAGTCCTGTAAATAAGACTTGTTTGTGAACATATGTATTTAAGTGATTACTTACTCTACATAAATTTATTGAATAAAGTTTATCAACTTGCCTCGAAAGATGCAGACCTTCTTCAGCTTTGGAAGGGTGTGCCATCTTCACATTTAGCTTTCTGTATCTCCAGTGAAATATTTCAAATTAAGTGTCATATTTCTCTGAATATAAAAATAACTATTACTATAAAGTGTTATTTTGTCATAACTGATACTGATTTTAAAACACATTTATTAAGATGCTCATTCATGTGCATATACACACCTAGTAGGTAAAAATGTGGATAAATTTATTAACAATTACTTTATAATTGAACTTGCCGTCCCTTTGGGCTTTTGTTTTTCACCAGGTGCTAAATATATACAAGCTATTTCAATCAGCTCAGGAGCTAAACATATATCAGCTGTATCCATTAGCTCATATTTATGCTGTAATTTAAAAGTTGGAAAATTAGGACATACTGAACAATAAAAATAATTACACTAATGAGCATGAAACATTTACAAGGAAATCTGAGTCTTATAGCTCATCATAACCAAATTCATGACTTTCACCTTTTTTTTTTTTTTTTTTACATGTAAGGAAGTAATTCAAGTCTTGCCTCAACAGTTCACATTGTAAAACATTGAATAAACTCGTTATTTAACTTGGAGTTCAACCAAATCTTCTATTCCTACCTATATTTTCAATCAGTGCTTGATCACCAGCCAATACCAACTACCTAGATTGTCAGAGAAATACATTCCTTGATAATTTAGTGCTAAGTTGATTTATGCTAGTCTTTTTGTTTGTTTGTTTTTGGTTTTACACCATGTGTGATATCAAATCTGTGTGTACATGGTAAAGTTTCTTATGTGTAGTTATTTGGAACAACTATTTATGGATCAAATGTTGAAACAGGATAACTTGTAGTATACTTTAGGTGTAATCCTTTTCTGACTTTCCATTCAGGTCACTGGCTTATGTTAGGACAAAATGAAATAGGAATCAAAGTTGTAAATTGTAGGACACTGTTTAGAAAAATAATGGTTTAGATCATTGTAATGCCCAAACTAAGTAATAATGTTGAAGTCCATGGAAATCTGTCTGTTTATCCTAAGTATAGTCATTGCATAGATGAGTTGATGATATTCTGCCAAAGATGCATGACGAGGTCCATAGCTTCATTGAATGACACAGTGCTTTTCAAATCAAGCCATCTATGGTGGTTTACATTAGCTAAGGATCTTATTCCAGAATAAACTTAAAAATGGCACTGCACTTTTTTGCACTTAATTTTGTCATTCACTTATCATTATTAACAATATTTAGCAATGTGCTGTAAAACAAATTGAATATGATAGAGAATAATTTCAGCTAGTGTTTTTTTACGCTGGAAAGTGTATGCCCATTGGTTAAAGATAGGGCCTTCCAGTGGTAGCAAGACAACTCGTTTCACTGAACAGACACTGCAAGACAATCCAAAACATTGTACTATGTAGACGTACAAGTGAGTAACAAAAAGGAATGTGAAGATTATGTATTCTGTAAGAGAAAAGTATTTACTAAAGCAATAACTTCATTGTTATTCAACAATATTTATCCTACAAGGTAGGAAATCTTTTAAAGAAATTCCATGTTACTTATTAATTAAGGAATTAGATAAAAGGATACATTAGGGAAATTAAAATCATACAGAGTCTTCTAAATCAGGGGAATTAATTTGCTTTTAAAATTCTACATCATAGTAATTTTTGGTTTTATATTTGTTAACTGGAATGTGCGTGTTCAGCTTACTGTACACATTTTGTGCATTTCTGTAACTGAAAGTTGTTCATAAAATTAATACAGAACCTTTAAGAAATTATCAGCATGCATTCAAGTATTATATTTAAATTAATTATTCTTGCTTCACATTGTGCCACTTAACAAGGATGAATATCAGGACTCAACCTTAGAGAATCTGATTTGTAACATTACTGCTTATCTGATTTTTACTGTTTGACAATGTTTACAGTTTTAATGATTTACTATACTTACAAGAAATTCCTGTACTCATATGGATAATTTTTTCATTCAAACCCTCAACCAGCTACCTTTTCCAGTTAATAATTATGCATTTCAAAAATTATTTATATATTCTTACTTAGAAAAATCTAGTCTTTCTGGTGTTATATGGCACCCATATATCCTTCTTTCTAGTCCACAAAACAATGAGCTTTTGACATTTAATTCCCTGAAGCTGGTATTTGAAAAGATTACTGTGCAAAATGGAAATGTAAGGCCAATGACTGGTCATAGCTAATTTGATGGCAAATGTGGAATTCTTCCCTTTGAAAGAAGATATATTAAGTACTGAAGGAGAGTCTCGCTAGTTTGTAAGAACCATGCTTTCAAGTCAGTCTGCTTTCAGAGTAGTGTGATTTTTGGCTAACAGTTTTTTGGTGCTTGCCTTCATACCTTGAGATGCTAGTCTATTTTAGACACTGAACTACCTAGATATGCCACTAGATATCCCTGACTGCACTGTTCTTTTCAGTTGTTTGAAAAACATTGATAGGAAGCATGGAGGTGGTTTGAGAATAATAATTTAGATGCATTAAAGGCCGGCAGTGATGAACAAACAACACAGAAAAGCATTGAGAAGGGTTAATGAAAAAAAGAAAGCGCACTGTTTACCTGAAAAGGCCATATACAACTGTGCAAATAGTAAGATTTTTGCTTCTGCTCAGTCAAAACCAAACATAAGGATGGTGCTTGGCAAAGTGATCCAATAATACCAAACAGAAAGTATAGCTTTGCTTTTGTAAACTAAGAATTTGCTCAGTTAAATTCATTTACTTGTTATTGGATACGGAGTATAATGTTTATGTAAAGGACAGAAACATAGTTAAATAATCTGTTTATGCCCAGATTTGATCTTTTCTTAGCCTTGAAGGAAACCTACACAGAGTCAGTTCAGGGGAAGTGGCAAGCCCTGTACATGCCTCATTAGTAAGCAGGTGAGGGAAGAAAATGGAAATTTGTGAAAGATACATGTAGCTTTCTTTCAGAGTTGCTATATGTATTTGTTTGGATGTCCTTGAGAAGCAAAGACTATAAAATATGACTGTTATTAAGGCTTATCTCTTCAGATCTTGGTAGACTCTATCATTCACGACATTCAATATGCCTGCAGAAACTTACTGTGTGACTGTGATACGGCTAAGAAAAATGTGTCCAGAAATGCATTAAATCAGATTTCCTAATGTCTTTTCGAAACTACCTAAACAATGAAAAATCACATTTAAAGATCAAATCAAAATGAGCTCCTCACAACATCTTCAGTGTTACCCATTTGTGACCTTTTGTGTCTAGACATTGGTGATTTCAAGTTTAGCTATGCTTTTGTACCATTCTATAATCATTAATATTCGTTAAACATTGCATTTGTTGGAACTTAAGGTAAGACTGTGCCGTATTATCATATAAACAGGGCGGGTTGCTTTTCAGAGCATTTTCCACTCTTCATTCATGGGGAGATGCTTGAGTTGGATAAAAATGTTGTGTCTGTTTTAATGGTATTGTGGGCACAGGAGCTCTGTTCACACTGATTTCCTTTACTTTCCTGATTGTCATAGAATCATTTTGGTTGAAAGACACCTTCAAGATCATTGAGTCCAACCACAACCTAACTCTAGCACTGAACCGTATCCCTAAGAACCTCATCTATACACCTTTTAAACATCTCCGGGGTGTCCTAGTTTGTAAGAAAGTTGCAACAGATGTTTTTGGAAGCCTTTTTTTTCCCCTCTGTTTCCACAGACTTTAAAAAAAAATCTTTTCTACTCCTGAGATGCACTATTTACTGGTTTCTTATTTATCAGAACCCATCTGATGGTTATAAGGACAGAAAATTAAAAGCTCTTTGTCTACTTCACTCTGGTTACATACCTACAAAAGTAAACACCAGTATTTTCACTAATCCATATTAACAACAGATTACTGGACTTTGGATGATAAATCCCTTTATTACTTATTTTTTTGGCAGCCATTTGAGTGACACGGTATCTTTGTGTCTTGAACAAAGGAAATAGGCGGAACAAAAAAAGTGGGAGTAGGTATTGTTTGCTGGAGTTGTCTTTAGCATAAAGAGAATTGCCTGAGGGTACATCAAGGGTCTTTGATGGATGGACTCATAAAGACTACCCATTTGCTTCCTGACAAGAAGCGTGAGCATGGGATAGTGAAGAGCAGTTAAGGTTGCAGAATCTGTTCTCACATGGTGTGATCTTCATGAATATTTTCAAAGTGTTTGTGAAAACAAAAAAAATCAAGAAAGAAGCAAAGAAATTCATCAAAAACCACACAAAGTCAAGCGCATTCATGAAGAAAAAAAAGAGAGAATTACTACCCTATGAAAGAAAAGATAAATTCTGAGAAAGAAGCTACGGATATGTATGTGCTCTTATGTATTCAACACCTGCCCCCCTCATCTGAGTGGTGCTTGTTAACTCAGCAACTCCGTTTGCCATGGAGCAATGTTCTTAGTGTAAGTGAAATCTTAGAGAGTGGATTTGCCTCTGTTCAAGACCCATAGCAACTTACTTTCGCTACTGTTTTAAGAGGAGGTAATTATGACAATATTACTAGGTATGACTGGCAGTACAGTAAATCAGTAGATCATATTAAAGTCAATTTCTGTTACAGTTTAATTTCTTCTTAGCTGGGTAGCCTAAAATTACAGCACTGCAACAAACCCTTAGGTAGATTTTCTGGGCCTTTATTGTAAGGAGCTATGATATGCTGAGGATAAGCGTACAGTTCTTTGCTGAGCAATTAGGGGAACTCCTGAGGAGACAGAAGAGTCTTAATTACTTCCATATCTGATTAGGCACAATTTCCACAAAAGCTTACCCACATGGATAACTTCACAAATATGGTTAATAGGTGGAAAGCCAGAAGGGATTTTACGTCCATGAATCATCCTCTTGAATGATAATCTTTAAAAACAAGAAACTGAAGGAAATTACTAAATATTAGCTTCTGTTTTAGAGTTCATTTAGCTCTGAAACTGAAGTAATGCATGGAAACGCCTTTTGTCTACTTTGGCAGAAAATAAAACCACTGAACAACAGAAAATATTTTGGTGTCATCCTAAAGATAGTTGAGCTGTTTGTGCTAAGCAAATTGAGAGGAAAAATGGAAGGGGCTAGTCTAGGTGTTAATGGAATATTTTGCATTTGGTGAAGATTATTATGCTGTTATACAAAAGGATTTTCTACCAGGGCTGGCAAAGGACATGAGTATACTGAGATTTTCAGATGCCTTATGAGTTCTGAGGTGCTGTATCCTAAGTACAATATTTTATATTTGCAGTGATAGTGAGCTGTAAGTGCAGAGGATTACGGTGCTTTTGCTTTTAAAAATACCTTCAGATCACATTTTGTAAATAGTTCTGTTAATTAATTTTTTTACTTTCTTTGGAAATAAGTCACCTTTCAACAACATTTCAGATTTTTAAGAAACTCATTTAGCTTGATTTGCATCATAGTCAAGAGTTTTTGAACACAAAAGTTAGTTCAAAACTAGTACTAATTAAACTTCCTCCGTAAAAGTGCCAGCCTATTTTTTTAATAGCATTATCTTGTTTGCAGTATATATTATCTTTTTTCAATACTATTTTTTTTTAGTAGCAAACAATTTTTTTTTTTGGTCTTATGCAAACACTGCAGTCAGTCATATAATGGACTTAATTTAATGTGCTGAAAATATCTGAAATAATGGGCTTCAGGTATAACTATAACTTTTTCCCTCAACTGGGCTTATATGATTCAAAACGTGTTTTACCTTTTTCTTTATCAGAATTAGTGTAGGTGTAGTGTAAGTGTAGGTGTAATCCCATCTTTCATAATAAGAAATTTTATTAAGAATTTTAAAATTGTTGGTAGAACTCTTTTAGAGGTCATTTAAGCATCACCTTTTAATACCACACATTATTAGTAAAAGAACTGATAAAATTATAATTACATTCTTATTTGAAAATACTCTTTCTAGCAATTCAGAAAATTATGAAAAACAGAGGAAATAGACTAATGAATGGCTATTTACTTTTTTTTTGGTCATAAAAAATACTGGAATTGGTATGTTTTCAGGTAGGTGTTTAAAACAAATTAGAAGAAGTATGAATAGTAGAGAATAAAATTATGCAATTCATTACCAGGGAATGTTCTGATTCTCACCCGCTCAGCAATTACATACATGTAAGGAAGAAAGGCGTCCACTGGACACTACTGCTACTTCTGTCTCTGTGAGTCCCTGAGTAAGTACATGTGGAAAGCAGGATAAATCAGAGTAAGAATTATTCCATATTTCCCTTTTTTTTCTTTTCCTTTCCCTTAAATTTTAACTATTGGACTGTGTTGGATACAGGGTAGTGTATGTTGGAAAAATGTCTATTTTTCATGCTGCTTTGTGGCCATTCTTATGTTCTCTGTAACATGCATAGTCAGAGAATATAGAAAGAGATGTCAATGAGCTATTGTGCTGTTAATGGAGATTAAGATAATGACAGTTAAGAAACAGTCTTCATATATGGATGAAATAATAGCAAACCTTTAGATACTGTAGAGGAAAAAATTTTTAAAAGAAAAGTTAAATATGATGTAAGTAAGAAATGGTATATGGCAAAGAAGAATACTGAATAGAAATGCAACAAGGAAAAATAAACACTCCTTAAAGAAGTACTCAGCCAACGATGGACACTCAGCCCTGTGGTGGAAAATGTTGTGGAAATGTAGTTCTGGAGTAGGGTCATGGAAACATAGCTCATTCTTTTTTTTTTTGCAGAAAGATGCCAATGAGAATATTGGTGAGTGTAGTGGCCAATATATTTTAGTTTTTGAAATACAGCATCACACATCACAACCTTTATAGAATGTTATTTCAGCATTTATATAGAATAAAGAGTAGCTTTAAAAACTTGAAGTTATTGGAGATGCCCAAGTTAAATACTAAACAGAGTCTGGACAACTTTGCTTATCTGTGGTTGATGTCAGCAGTGGAGTTTATGGCTTATTGAAATGAAGAGGTGTGGGTGATGGTATTTCTAATTATACAAGCTTGTATCCAACTCATCAGTTTCTTATATTACTTCTCTCAACAGAAGAATGTGTTCAGCCAGGGTAAAAATGTGAAAAAGTTTCTAGAAAAGTTGGAAGTAAGAGTAATTTTATCTTAGAAAAAAAAAAAGAGCACAGAAACTAGAACACATGGTTTCATGCTGTAATCAAACTCTGCTGCTGAGAAACATTACTGTGTCACAAGGAAAGAACTATTGGCCATTGTTAGATCAATAGATCACGTCCATTATTACTTCTATGGGAGAAAGTTTATTATTCAAAGTGATCCTACAGCTACCCAGTGGCTGTTGAGAGTCCAAAGCCCAGAAGGACAATTGGCTTAATCATTCCACCAAATAAAGCAATATGCTTTCATTTTTCGGTATCTTCATGGTGAAGTAATGAAGATGTTGATGCCTTGTTAAGGGCAGTGTGGCTTTGTATTTTAAGCATTATATGTGCAAAGAAGTTAAACAATTTTCTAGAAATATTTCCTTTACACAAAATAAAAAGAACTACAAGTACAGCCATTTATGAAGCTAATGACACAATTATAAAATTATTAATTACAAATAAATCTCAAGAACCCTGCTCAAGAATCTTGTGTTATCTGTCTAATTTAGCTATTCTTGAAATGAATCTCCCACGAGTTTGCTTGTTTGACTGTATACTACTTCAAAAACAGAGAAATGTTGGCAATAACTAGACAATACAAAAGAAAGAAATAGCAATAATGCTAAAATAAAACATCAGTTTAAAAAGACCACAGATTTAAGTGAGTACCATGCCTGAATGACAGCCAGTGTTTCTCGGGAATTTACAAATGAATATGAGCAGTTATTTTTTTAGGATGCTGATAACTGCTGAAAA
Organism: Caloenas nicobarica; assembly: GCF_036013445.1. NCBI lineage: Eukaryota > Metazoa > Chordata > Aves > Columbiformes > Columbidae > Caloenas > Caloenas nicobarica. The sequence continues at coordinate 44,595,016 of NC_088247.1, forward strand.
ATGATTAAAAAAAATTAAAAAGAATGCTGGTAAGTCATGTGCTACAATTGGATTTTATGTTATTTTTTAGAGATGTATCTTGTTGGAAAAGTTATGTTTCAGAACTAGGTGTCTCACTTTTGTGTTACTTTCCTAAACTTTCTTAAATTAATCCTGATTAATAGAAAAAACAAACAAACAAACCCCAAAACAAGAACAACAACAAAATCAAAACAATGTTCAATTTCTAACAGTACTAATATAAAATTCCTGCATGTACCTTGTAAAACATTGTAATTGCATTTTAACAGTGGACACGATAGATCATAGGATTCTACATGAAATGATACATAAGAAAAAAAAAGACACAGAAAATAAAAAAAAATTCCAGTTGCTGTTTTTACTAATGGAAACAAATACATATTGCCCTGCAGCTAGCGTGCACATACTAGTGTGCTCAATACATCTTTTTAGATCTGGTCAAAAGAACAGACAAACAAACCAACAGATTTTTTTGCCTGTGTATAAAACAAATTTTTATCAAATAAAGTTTGCACAATAACTATGTAGGTTTTGTTTAATGACCTTACATTTTGATTTTGAAATTTGGAAACTTTTGACTTTCAAATTTGGGTAAGCTTGGAATATTTTTTTTTTGCCTTTGTTTTTGTCTGCCTTTTTTTTTAATCTGTAGTAAAGTTGTAATATTTTCTTTATTAAGTGAAATTCTATGAGCTTGGTTTTAAGTCAGCATTCTGAAGGATCTGTCAATATGAATGAGGTGTCTGTTTTCTGATAAAACCTAATATCGCTGCTTTCTTTTTGCAGTCTGGTTACAATAACTTTTTCTTCAGTGTCTGCACAAATAATCTTTAATTCTTACACTTCTAGAACAGGAATGGTAATTTTTCATTATCAGGAAACCATAAGTTACACTGTCTCTGAATATGATAGAAATCTAAACTGCAA